>NC_069501.1:671789053-672081260 GCF_027579735.1 Bombina bombina | reverse complement strand
TGCCCCTCCTGGTAGGATTGTATATCCCATATGTCACTAGCTCATGGACTCTTGCCAATTACATGAAAGAAACCAATTATTCACTTCAATCAAACATTATTAGTTATTAGCATTCATATTTCTTCTCTTATGTTAAAGTGCTTATTATCAGATTTTTACTATAATTAATTAATTAAATATAATTAATGGGATGTTAACTTATAAGTGCCTGAAAAACAGTATAATGCATTCTAAACACGAATGATGTATGTTTAAAGGGACACTCAATTCAAAATTAAACTTTCATGTTTCAGATACAGTGGGGAAAAAAAGTATTTAGTCAGACACCAATTGTGCAAGTTCTCCCCCTTAAGAAGATGAGAGAGGCCTGTAATTTTCATCATAGGTATACCTCAACTATGAGAGACAAAATGTGGAAACAAATCCAGACAATCGCATTGTCTGATTTGGAAAGAATGTATTTGCATATTATGGTGGAAAATAAGTATTTGGTCACCTACAAACAAGCAAGATTTCTGGCTCTCACAGACCTGTGTCTTTTTCTTTAAGAGGCTTCTCTGTCCTCCACTCATTACCTGAATTAATGGCACCTTTTTGAACTTGTTATCAGTATAAAAGACACCTGTCCACAACCTCAAACAGTCACACTCCAAACTCCACTATGGTGAAGACCAAAGAGCTGTCAAAGGATACCAGAAACAAAATTGTAGACCTGCACCAGGCTGGGAAGACTGAATCTGCAATAGACACGCAGCTTGGTGTGAAGAAATCAACTGTGGGAGCAATAATTAGAAAATGGAAGACATAAAAGACCACTGATAATCTCCCTCGATCTGGGGCCTCACGCAAGATCTCACCCCGTGGGGTCAAAATGATCACAAGAACGGTGAGCAAACATCCCAGAACCACACGGGGGGACCTAGTGAATGACCTGCAGAGAGCTGGGACCAACGTAACAAAGGTTACCATCAGTAACACACTACGCCACCAGGGACTCAGATCCTGCAGTGCCAGACGTGTCCCCCTGCTTAAGCCAGTACATGTCTGGGCCCATCTGAAGTATGCTAGAGAGCATTTGGATGATCCAGAAGTGGATTGGGAGAATGTCATATGGTCAGATGAAACCAAAGTAGAACTGTTTGGTAGAAACACATCTTGTCGTGTTTGGAGGAGAGAGAACACCATACCTACTGTGAAGCAGGGGGGCAGCAACATCATGCTTTGGGGCTGTTTCTCTGCAAAGGGAACAGGACAACTGATCCATGTACATGAAAGAATGAATGGGGCCATGTATCGTGAGATTTTGAGTGCAAACCTCCTTCCATCAGCAAAGGCATTGAAGATGAAATGTGGCTGGGTCTTTCAGCATGACAATGATCCCAAACACACTGCCTGGGCAATGAAGGAGTGGCTTCGTAAGAAGCATTTCAAGGTCCTGGAGTGGCCTAGCAAGTCTCCAGTCTCAACCCCATAGAAAACCTTTGGAGGGAGTTGAAAGTCCGTGTTGCCCAGTGACAGCCCCAAAACATCACTGCTCTAGAGGAGATCTGCATGCAGGAATGGGCCAACACACCAGCAACAGTGTGTGATAACCTTGTGAAGACTTACAGAAAACGTTTGACCTCTGTCATTGCCAACAAAGGATATATAACAAAGTATTGAGATTAACTTTTTATATTGACCAAATACTTATTTCTCCAACATTGGTGTGTCCGGTCCACAGCGTCATCCTTACTTGTGGGATATTCTCTTCCCCAACAGGAAATGGCAAAGAGTCCCAGCAAAGCTGGTCACATGATCCCTCCTAGGCTCCGCCCACCCCAGTCATTCTCTTTGCCGTTGCACAGGCAACATCTCCACGGAGATGGTTAAGAGTTTTTTGGTGTTTAAATGTAGTTTTTATTCTTCTATCAAGTGTTTGTTATTTTAAAATAGTGCTGGTATGTACTATTTACTCTGAAACAGAAAAGGATGAAGATTTCTGTTTGTAAGAGGAAGATGATTTTAGCAGACAGTAACTAAAATCGATTGCTGTTTCCACATAGGACTGTTGAGATGAAGTAACTTCAGTTGGGGGAAACAGTTAGCAGACTTTTCTGCTTAAGGTATGACTAGCCATATTTCTAACAAGACTGTGTAATGCTGGAAGGCTGTCATTTCCCCTCATGGGGACCGGTAAGCCATTTTCTTAGTCAAAAACAAACAGAATAAAGGGCTTATTATGGGCTAAAAAACTGGTAGACATTTTTATGGGCTAAATCGATTGCTTTATTTGTGCATATTATTCAAATTTAGGCTAACAATTGACATTTATAATCTTGGGGAACGTTTATAAAACGGCAGGCACTGTATTGGACACCTTTTTCAGTCAGGGGGCCTTTCTAGTCATAGACTGAGCCTCATTTTCGCGCCATTAATGCGCAGTTGTTTTTTGAGAGCAGGGCATGCAGATGCATGTGTGAGGATCTAAGAATCTCTGAAAAAGCTTTTAGAAGGCGTCATTTGGTATCGTATTCCCCTCAGGGCTTGGTTGGGTCTTAGCAAAGGCTGTATCTGGGACTGTATAGGGGTTAAATTGAAAAACAGCTCCGGTTCCGTTATTTTAAGGGTTAAAGCTCTGAAATTTGGTGTGCAATACTTTTAAGGCTTTAAGACACTGTGGTAATTTTTGAACAATTCCTTCATACTTTTTCACATATTTTAATATTCAAGGTCGAGGGGGCAGTTTCTAAACAAATGCACTACTATTCCTATCGAAGATAGTTGTGCTTTCAAAGATCCTATGGATAAAAAATTGGAGGGTTTGCTTAAAAAGATTTTTTGTACAGCAAGGCTACCTTCTACAACCAATTTTCATGCATTGTTCCTGTCACTACGGCAGCGTGGTTCTGGTTCGAGGAACTAGAAAAGTCGCTCAGTAGAGAAACTCCATATGAGGAGGTTATGGACAGAGTTCACGCACTTAAATTGGCTAACTCTTTTATTTTAGATGGCGCTTTGCAATTAGCAAAATTAGCGGCGAAAAATTCAGGGTTTTCTATCGTGGCGCGCAGAGCGCTTTGGCTAAAGTCTTGGTCAGCGGATGTGTCAAGACAAAATTGCTTAACATTCCTTTCAAAGGTAAAACTTTATTTGGACCTGATTTGAAAGAGATTATTTCAGACATCACTGGGGGAAAGGGCCACGCCCTTCCACAGGATAGGTCTTTTAAGGCTAAAAATAAGCCTAATTTTCGTCCCTTTCGCAGAAATGGACCAGCCTCTAATTCTGCATCCTCTAAGCAAGAGGGTAATGCCTCACAACCCAAACCAGCCTGGAAACCAATGCAAGGCTGGAACAAGGGTAAGCAGGCCAAGAAGCCTGCCACTGCTAACAAAACAGCATGAAGGTGTAGCCCCCTATCCGGGACCGGATCTGGTGGGGGGCAGACTCTCTCTCTTTGCTCAGGCTTGGGCAAGAGATGTTCAGGATCCTTGGGCGCTAGAAATAGTTTCTCAAGGTTATCTCCTGGAATTCAAGGAACTACCCCCAAGGGGAAGGTTCCACAAGTCTCACTTATCCTCAAACCAAATAAAGAGACAGGCATTCTTACATTGTGTAGAAGACCTGTTAAAGATGGGAGTGATACACCCAGTTCCAATAAAGGAACAAGGAATGGGATTTTATTCCAATCTGTTCGTAGTTCCCAAAAAAGAGGGAACGTTCAGACCAATTCTGGATTTGAAGATCCTAAACAAATTTCTCAGGGTACCATCGTTCAAAATGGAAACTATTCGAACGATTCTACCCACCATCCAGGAAGGTCAATTTATGACTACCGTGGATCTAAAGGATGCGTACCTACATATCCCTATCCACAAGGAACATCATCAGTTCCTAAGGTTCGCTTTTCTGGACAAACATTTCCAGTTTGTGGCTCTTCCATTCGGATTAGCCACTGCTCCAAGGATTTTCACAAAGGTGCTAGGGTCCCTTCTAGCGGTTCTAAGACCAAGGGGCATTGCAGTAGTACCTTACTTGGACGACATTCTAATACAAGCGTCGTCCCTGTCAAAGGCAAAGGCTCATACGGACATCGTTCTAGCCTTTCTCACATCTCACGGATGGAAGGTGAACAAATAAAAGAGTTCTCTGTCCCCGTCAACAAGAGTTCCCTTCTTGGGAACAATAATAGATTCCTTAGAAATGAGGATTTTTCTGACAGAGGTCAGAAAATCAAAACTTCTAAGCTCTTGTCAAGTACTTCATTCTGTTCCTCGTCCTTCCATAGCGCAGTGCATGGAAGTAATAGGATTGATGGTTGCAACAATGGACATAGTTCCTTTTGCACAAATTCATCTAAGACCATTACAACTGTGCATGCTCAAACAGTGGAATGGGGATTATACAGACTTGTCTCCAATGATTCAAGTAGATCAAAAGACCAGAGATTCACTCCGTTGGTGGCTGACCCTGGACCATCTGTCCCAGGGAATGAGCTTCCGCAGGCCAGAGTGGGTCATTGTCACGACCGACGCCAGTCTAGTGGGCTGGGGTGCGGTCTGGGAATCCCTGAAAGCTCAGGGTCTATGGTCTCGGGAAGAGTCTCTTCTCCCGATAAACATTCTGGAACTGAGAGCGATATTCAATGCTCTCAGAGCTTGGCCTCAACTAGCAAAGGCCAAATTCATAAGGTTCCAATCAGACAACATGACGACTGTTGCTTATATAAATCATCAAGGGGGAACAAAGAGTTCCCTGGCGATGAAAGAAGTGACCAAAATAATTCAATGGGCGGAGGATCACTCCTGCCACTTGTCTGCGATCCACATCCCAGGAGTGGAAAATTGGGAAGCGGATTTTCTGAGTCGTCAGACATTTCATCCGGGGGAGTGGGAACTCCATCCGGAAATCTTTGCCCAAATAACTCAATTATGGGGCATTCCAGACATGGATCTGATGGCGTCTCATCAGAACTTCAAGGTTCTTTGCTACGGGTCCAGATCCAGGGATCCCAAGGCGACTCTAGTAGATGCACTAGTAGCACCTTGGACTTTCAACCTAGCTTACGTATTCCCACCGTTTCCTCTCATTCCCAGGCTGGTAGCCAGGATCAATCAGGAGAGGGCCTCGGTGATCTTGATAGCTCCTGCGTGGCCACGCAGGACTTGGTATGCAGACCTGGTGAATATGTCATCGGCTCCACCATGGAAGCTACCTTTGAGACAGGACCTTCTTGTTCAAGGTCCATTCGAACACCCAAATCTGGTCTCCCTCCAACTGACGGCTTGGAGATTGAACGCTTGATTCTATCAAAGCGTGGGTTTTCAGATTCGGTGATAGATACTCTGGTTCAGGCCAGAAAACCTGTAACTAGAAAAATTTACCATAAAATGTGGAAAAAATATATCTGTTGGTGTGAATCCAAAGGATTCCCATGGAATAAGATAAAAATTCCTAAGATTCTCTCCTTTCTTCAAGAAGGTTTGGAGAAAGGTTTATCTGCAAGTTCTCTAAAGGGACAGATCTCTGCTTTATCTGTCTTACTACACAAAAGACTGGCAGCTGTGCCAGATGTTCAAGCATTTGTTCAGGCTCTGATTAGGATCAAGCCAGTTTACAGACCTTTGACTCCTCCCTGGAGTCTAAATCTAGTTCTTTCAGTTCTTCAAGGGGTTCCGTTTGAACCCTTACATTCCGTAGATATTAAGTTACTATCTTGGAAAGTTTTGTTTTTGGTTGCAATTTCTTCTGCTAGAAGAGTTTCAGAGTTATCTGCTCTGCAGTGTTCTCCTCCTTATCTGGTGTTCCATGCAGATAAGGTGGTTTTGCGTACTAAGCCTGGTTTTCTTCCTAAAGTTGTTTCTAACAAAAATATTAACCAGGAGATAGTTGTACCTTCTTTGTGTCCGAATCCAGTTTCAAAGAAGGAACGTTTGTTACACAATTTGGACGTTGTCCGTGCTCTAAAGTTCTATTTAGAGGCTACTAAAGATTTCAGACAAACATCTTCCTTGTTTGTTGTTTATTCTGGTAAAAGGAGAGGTCAAAACGCGACTTCTACCTCTCTTTCCTTTTGGCTTAAAAGCATTATCCGTTTGGCTTATGAGACTGCCGGACGGCAGCCTCCTGAAAGAATCACAGCTCACTCCACTAGGGCTGTGGCTTCCACATGGGCCTTCAAGAACGAGGCTTCTGTTGACCAGATATGTAAGGCAGCGACTTGGTCTTCACTGCACACTTTTGCCAAATTTTACAAATTTGATACTTTTGCTTCTTCGGAGGCTATTTTTGGGAGAAAGGTTTTGCAAGCCGTGGTGCCTTCCGTTTAGGTAACCTGATTTGCTCCCTCCCTTCATCCGTGTCCTAAAGCTTTGGTATTGGTTCCCACAAGTAAGGATGACGCCGTGGACCGGACACACCAATGTTGGAGAAAACAGAATTTATGCTTACCTGATAAATTACTTTCTCCAACGGTGTGTCGGGCCCACGGCCCGCCCTGGTTTTTTAATCAGGTCTGATGAATTATTTTCTCTAACTACAGTCACCACGGTATCATATGGTTTCTCCTATATATATTTCCTCCTGTCCGTCGGTCGAATGACTGGGGTGGGCGGAGCCTAGGAGGGATCATGTGACCAGCTTTGCTGGGACTCTTTGCCATTTCCTGTTGGGGAAGAGAATATCCCACAAGTAAGGATGACGCCGTGGACCGGACACACCGTTGGAGAAAGTAATTTATCAGGTAAGCATAAATTCTGTTTTTCCACCATAATTTGCAAATAAATTCTTTCCAAATCAGACAATGTGATTTCTGGATTTGTTTCCACATTTTGTCTCTCATAGTTGAGGTATACCTATGATGAAAATTACAGGCCTCTCTTATCTTCTTAAGTGGGAGAACTTGCACAATTGGTGGCTGACTAAATACTTTTTTTCCCCACTGTAGATCAGGCAGTTTTAAACAACGTTTCAATGTACTTTCATTAACAAAATGTGCACAGTCTTTTTATATTTACACTTTTTGAATCAACAGCTCCTACTGAGCATGTTCAAAAATTCACAGAATATACTATATGCCTTTGTGATTGGCTGATGGCTGTCACATGATAGAGGAAGAGTGGAAATAGATATAATTTTAAATATTTTCAGAAAAAAATCTACTTATTTGAAGTTGAGACTAAGTGCTGTTGCTTTATCTTGTTATGGATTTGTTGATTATGCAAATCTACTGTATTTACTGGTCCTTTAAATAGGGTTTTAGCAGCATTGTCTGTATGTATACTTTTTTCTTTATGTAGCTGGCTAGTTCATCCTATCAAAGGGAGCAGTTGCTCAGTGTGATTGACTTTGTCTCATGCACTAGCTTTATTTCCTCACCCATGTACTCTCTTAAAGGGACAGTCTAGACCCAATATTTATTCTTTACTACTTATTGTAACATACCAAACAAGTATCTTGCAATGGTTTCAACATTTATAAGCTTGTAAGTAGTACATGAAACTTTTAAATAATCATAGTTTGTTAGCAACTGAAAATGGCCACCAAGCTCCACCCACTGCTTTCTTCTTGTCCAGCAAGCCCTTGTCTTGTTTGACAGTTTAGCAGTGCACGTTTAGTATTTTTCAGTTAGATATTTGAAATAGTGTATGTTCAGTTTTTTTTGCCTCAGCTGGAAATGCAGGGGACATTTATTGTAGGCGGACCGGCATCAGTTCTAAGAACTATTGATAGTTATTGTGGCTGCCTAGTAGCAGCTCTGTTTGCTTTTTACTTGTGAATTTTTTCTACTGTGAGTGATTATCATATAAATAATCTTTATATTCTTGTGGTCAATTTTTTTTATTTTCTTCAATTATTGAATTATGTTATTGTTAATAAAGTCTAATGAACTTTAACTCCTCATTACTTATTATTTTATTTAAAAAAAAAATGTTTATCCTGATTTGCTATCTGTGAACCCAGATACAGCTATGCACCTCCCCCTCATTTAGTATATAGTGTGCACTGCTTTGCATGTCATTTGTAAACCTTAGTTTCTGGGCCACAAACTATCCTTATGAATGAAAACTGTAGATTTGTAAATTTATTTTGTAATTTATCTTGCTTATTAGTCTGTATGTATGTATATATATATATATATATATGTATGTATGTATATATATATATATATATATATATATATATATATATATATATATATATATAGATACACAGGGAGTGCAGAATTATTAGGCAAGTTGTATTTTTGAGGATTAATTTTATTATTGAACAGCAACCATGTTCTCAATGAACCCAAAAAACGCATTAATATCAAAGCTGAATATTTTTGGAAGTAGTTTTTAGTTTGTTTTTAGTTTTAGCTATTTTAGGGGGATATCTGTGTGTGCAGGTGACTATTACTGTGCATAATTATTAGGCAACTTAACAAAAAACAAATATATACCCATTTCAATTATTTATTTTTACCAGTGAAACCAATATAACATCTCAACATTCACAAATATACATTTCTGACATTCAAAAACAAAACAAAAACAAATCAGTGACCAATATAGCCACCTTTCTTTGCAAGGACACTCAAAAGCCTGCCATCCATGGATTCTGTCAGTCTTTTGATCTGTTCACCATCAACATTGCGTGCAGCAGCAACCACAGCCTCCCAGACACTGTTCAGAGAGGTGTACTGTTTTCCCTCCTTGTAAATCTCACATTTGATGATGGACCACAGGTTCTCAATGGGGTTCAGACCAGGTGAACATGGAGGCCATGTCATTAGATTTTCTTCTTTTATACCCTTTCTTGCTAGCCACGCTGTGGAGTACTTGGACACGTGTGATGGAGCATTGTCCTGCATGAAAATCATGTTTCTTTCATGTAATTAGCAAGAGTCCATGAGCTAGTGACGTATGGGATATACATTCCTACCAGGAGGGGCAAAGTTTCCCAAACCTTAAAATGCCTATAAATACACCCCTCACCACACCCACAATTCAGTTTTACAAACTTTGCCTCTGATGGAGGTGGTGAAGTAAGTTTGTGCTAGATTCTACGTTGATATGCGCTCCGCAGCAAGTTGGAGCCCGGTTTTCCTCTCAGCGTGCAGTGAATGTCAGAGGGATGTGAGGAGAGTATTGCCTATTTGAATGCAGTGATCTCCTTCTACGGGGTCTATTTCATAGGTTCTCTGTTATCGGTCGTAGAGATTCATCTCTTACCTCCCTTTTCAGATCGACGATATACTCTTATATATACCATTACCTCTGCTGATTCTCGTTTCAGTACTGGTTTGGCTTTCTACAAACATGTAGATGAGTGTCCTGGGGTAAGTAAATCTTATTTTCTGTGACACTCTAAGCTATGGTTGGGCACTTTGTTTATAAAGTTCTAAATATATGTATTCAAACATTTATTTGCCTTGACTCAGAATGTTCAACTTTCCTTATTTTTCAGACAATCAGTTTCATATTTGGGATAATGCTTCATTTTATTGCGTCATTCTTGGCGCGGATTTTTTTGGCGCAAAAATTCTTTTCCGTTTCCGGCGTCATACGTGTCGCCGGAAGTTGCGTCATTTTTTTGACGTTATTTTGCGCCAAAAATGTCGGCGTTCCGGATGTGGCGTCATTTTTGGCGCCAAAAGCATTTAGGCGCCAAATAATGTGGGCGTCTTGTTTGGCGCTAAAAAAATATGGGCGTCGCTTTTGTCTCCACATTATTTAAGTCTCATTATTTATTGCTTCTGGTTGCTAGAAGCTTGTTCACTGGCATTTTTTTCCCATTCCTGAAACTGTCATTTAAGGATTTTGTTCAATTTTGCTTTATATGTTGTTTTTTCTATTACATATTGCAAGATGTTCCACGTTGCAACTGAGTCCGAAGATACTTTAGGAAAATCACTGCCGGGGCTGGAGCTACCAAGCTAAGTGTATCTGCTATAAATTTTTGGTATCTGTTTCTCCAGCTGTTGTTTGTATTGCATGTCATGACAAACTTATTTATGCAGATAAAATTTCCTTTAGTACTGTTATATTACCTGTTGCTGTTCCGTCAACATCTAAATTTCAGAGTGTTCCTGATAAACATAAGAGATTTTATTTTTTTAAATCCATTTAGAAGGCTATGTCTGTTATTTCTCCTTCTAGTTTACATAAAAGTCCTTTAAAACTTCTCTTTTTTTCAGATGAATTTTTAAATGAACATCATCATTCTGATACTGATAATGGTTCTTCTGGTTCAGAGGTTTCTGTCTCAGAGGTTGATGCTGATAAATCTTTGTATTTGTTCAAGATGGAATTTATTCGTTCTTTATTTTAAAGAAGTATTAATTGCTTTAGATATAGAGGATTCTGGTCCTCTTGATACTGGATCCAAACGTTTAAATAGGGGTTTTAAATCTCCTGTAGTTATTCCAGAAGTGTTTAATCTCCCTGATGTTTTTTCTGAAGTAATTTCCAGGGAATGGAATAATTTGGGTAATTCTTTTACTCCTTCTAAACGTTTAAGCAATTATATCCTGTGCCATCTGACAGATTAGAGTTTTTTGGGACAAAATCCCTAAGGTTTGGGGCTGTCTCTATTCCTGCTAAAATGTACTACTATTTCTACGGCAGATAGTACTAAATTTAAGGATCCTTTAGATAAGAAAATTGAATCCTTTCTATGAAAAGTTTACTTATGTTCAGGTAATCTTCTTAGACCTGCTATATTTTTACCGGATGTTGCTGCAGCTTCAACTTTTTGGTTAGAAGTTTTAGCACAACAAGTAACAGATCATAATTTTATAGCATTATTATTATTCTATAACATGCTAATAATTTTATTGGTGATATCATTAGTGTTGATGTCAGGTATATGTCTCTAGCTATTTTAGCTAGAAAAGCTTTATGGGTTAAACTTGGAATGCTGATATGTCTTCTAAGTCAACTTTGTTTTCCCTTTCTGTCCAGGGTAATAATCATTTTTTCGTTCTTTTTTTCATAATAAGGAACAAAAGCCTGATCCTTCATCCTCAGGAGCGGTATCAGTTTGGAAACTTTTTCCAGTTTGGAATATATCCAAGCCTTATAGAAACCTATAGTCAGCTCCTAAGTACCCATGAAGGTGCGGCCCTTTTTTCCAGTTCAGCTGGTATGGGGCAGATTACGTTTTCTTCAAAGGAATTTGGATCAATTCCGTTCTCAATCTCTGGTTTCAGAACATTGTTTCAGAAAGGTACAGAATTGGCTTCAAGTTAAGGCCTCCTGCTAAGAGATTTTTTTCTTTCCCGTGTCCCAGTTAACACAGCAAGGCTCAGCATTTCTGAAATGTGTTTCAGATCTAGAGTTGGCTGGAGTAATTATGCCAGTTCCAGTTCTGGAACAGGGACTAGGGTTTTATTTTATCTCTTCATTGTACCAAAGAAGGTCAATTCCTTCAGACCAGTTCCGGATCTATCAATATTGAATCGTTATGTAAGGATACCAACATTCAAGATGGTTACTGTAGGACTATTCTGCCTTTTGTTTAGTAAGGGCATTATATGTCTACAATAGATTTTCAGGATGTGTATCTGCATATTCCGATTCATCCAGATCATTTTTAGTGTCTGAGATTCTCTTTTTAGACAAGCATTACCAGTTTTGTGGCTCTACCGTTTGGCCTAGCCTCAGTTCCAAGAATTTTTTTCAAAGATTCTCGGTGCCCTTCTTTCTGTATTCAGAGAACGGGGTTTTGGTATTTCCTTATTTGGACGATTATCTTGGTATTTGCTCAGTCTTCTCATCGAAGAATCTCATGCGAATCAATTTGTGTTGTTTCTTCAAGATCATGGTTGGAGGATCAATTTACCAAAAAGTTCATTGATTCCTCAGTCAAGGGTAACCTTTCTGGGTTTCCAGATAGATTCAGTGTCCATGACTCTGTCTTTAACAGACAAAAGACGTCTAAAATTGATTTCAGCTTGTCGAAACCTTCAGTCACAATCATTCCCTTCGGTAACCTTATGCATGGAAATTCTAGGTCTTATGACTGCTGCATCGGACGCGATCCCCTTTGCTCGTTTTCACATGCGACCTCTTCATCTCTGTATGCTGAATCAATGGTGCAAGGATTACACAAAGATATCTCAATTTATATCTTTAAAAACCGATTGTTCGACACTCTCTAACGTGGTGGACAGATCACCATCGTTTAATTTAGGGGGCTTCTTTTTGTGCTTCCGACCTGGACTGTAATTTCAACAGATACAAGTCTCACAGGTTGGGGAGCTGTGTGGGGATCTCTGACGGCACAAGGAGTTTGGGAATCTCAGGAGGTGAGATTACCGATCAATATTTTGGAACTCCGTGCAATTTTCAGAGCTCTTCAGTTTTGGCCTCTTCTGTAGAGAGAATCGTTCATTTGTTTTCAGACAGACAATGTCACAACTGTGGCATACATCAATCATCAAGGAGGGACTCACAGTCCTCTGGCTATGAAAGAAGTATCTCAAATTTTTTTTTTTGGTTTGGGCGGAATCCAGCTCCTGTCTAATCTCTGCGGTTTATATCCCAGGTGTAGACAATTGGGAAGCGGATTATCTCAGCCGCCAAATGTTCCATCCGGGCGAATGGTCTCTTCACCCAGAGGTATTTCTTCAGATTGTTCAAATGTGGGAACTTCCAGAAATAGATCTGATGGCGTCTCATCTAAACAAGAAACTTACCAGATATCTGTCCAGATCCCGGGATCCTCAGGCGGAGGCAGTGGATGCATTTTCACTTCCTTGGAAGTATCATCCTGCCTATATCTTTCCGCCTCTAGTTCTTCTTCCAAGAGTAATCTCCAAGATACTGAAGGAATGCTCGTTTGTTCTGCTGGTAGCTCCGGCATGGCCTCACAGGTTTGGTATGCGGATCTTGTCCGGATGGCCTCTTGCCAACCATGGACTCTTCCGTTAGACCAGACTTTCTGTCGCAAGATCCTTTTTTCCATCAGGATCTGAAATCCTTAAATTTATAGGTATGTAGATTGAATGCTTGATTCTTGGTCAAAGAGATTTCTCTGACTCTGTGATTAATACTATGTTACAGGCTCGTAAATCTGTATCTAGAGAGATATATTATAGAGTCTGGAAGACTTATATTTTTTGGTGTCTTTCTCATCATTTTTCTTGGCATTCTTTTAGAATGCCGAGAATTTTTTTTTTTTTTTTCAGTTTCTTCAGGATGGTTTAGATAAGGGTTTGTCTGCAAGTTCCTTGAAAGGACAAATCTCTGCTCTTTCTGTTCTTTTTCACAGAAAGATTGCTATTCTTCCTGATATTCATTGTTTTGTACAAGCTTTGGTTCGTATAAAACCTGTCATTAAGTCAATTTCTCCTCCTTGGAGTTTGATTTTGGTTCTGGGAGCTCTTCAAGCTCCTCCCTTTGAACCTATGCATTCATTGGTCATTAAATTACTTTCTTGGGAAGTTTTGTTCCTTTTGGCCATCTCTTCTGCCAGAAGAGTTTCTGAATTATCTGCTCTTTTCTTGTGAGTCTCCTTTTCCTTTTCTGATTTTTCATCAGGATAAGGCGGTGTTGCGAACTTCTTTTGAATTTTTACCTAAAGTTGTGATTTCCAACAACATTAGTAGAGAAATTGTGGTTCCTTCATTATGTCCTAATCTTAGGAATTCTAAGGAGAAAGCATTGCATTCTTTGCATGTTGTTAGAGCTTTGAAATATTATGTTGAAGCTACTAAGTCTTTCCGAAAGACTTCTAGTCTATTTGTTATCTTTTCCGGTTCTAGAAAAGGCCAGAAAGCTTCTGCCATTTCTTTGGCATCTTGGTTGAAATCTTTAATTCATCTTGCCTATGTTGAGTCGGGTAAAACTCCGCCTCAGAGGATTACAGCTCATTCTACCAGGTCAGTTTCTACTTCCTGGGCGTTTAGGAATGAAGCTTCGGTTGATCAGATTTGCAAAGCAGCAACTTGGTCCTCTTTGCATACTTTTTCAATTCTACCTTTTTGATGTATTTTCTTCTTCTGAAGCAATTTTTGGTAGAAAAGTACTTCAGGCAGCGGTTTCAGTCTGAATCTTCTGCTTATGTTTTTTATTAAACTTTATTTTGGGTGTGGATTATTTTCAGCAGGAATTGGCTGTCTTTATTTTATCCCTCCCTCTCTAGTGACTCTTGTGTGGAAAGATCCACATCTTGGGTAATCATTATCCCATACGTCACTAGCTCATGGACTCTTGCTAATATGAAAGAAATGAATTTATCAGGTAAGTTCTTACATAAATTATGTTTTTTCTTGAAGGATGCAGACTTCTTCCTGTACCACTGCTTGAAGAAGGTGTCTTCCAGAAACTGGCAGTAGGACTGGGAGTTGAGCTTGACTCCATCCTCAACCCGAAAAGGCCCCACAAGCTCATCTTTGATGATACCAGCCCAAACCAGTACTCCACCTCCACCTTGCTGGCGTCTGAGTCGGACTGGAGCTTTCTGCCCTTTACCAATACAGCCACGGGCCCATCCATCTGGCCCATCAAGACTCACTCTCATTTCATCAGTCCATAAAACCTTAGAAAAAATCAGTCTTGAGATATTTCTTGGCCCAGTCTTGACATTTCAGCTTGTGTGTCTTGTTCAGTGGTGGTCGTCTTTCAGCCTTTCTTACCTTGGTCATGTCTCTGAGTATTGCACACCTTGTGCTTTTGGGCACTCCAGTGATGTTGCAGCTCTGAAATATGGCCAAACTGGTGGCAAGTGGCATCTTGGCAGCTGCACGCTTGACTTTTCTCAGTTCATGGCCAGTTATTTTGTGCCTTGGTTTTTCCACACGCTTCTTGCGACCCTGTTGACTATTTTGAATGAAACGCTTGATTGTTCGATGATCACGCTTCAGAAGCTTTGCAATTTTAAGAGTGCTGCATCCCTCTGCAAGATATCTCACTATTTTTGACTTTTCTGAGCCTGTCAAGTCCTTCTTTTGACCCATTTTGCCAAAGGAAAGGAAGTTGCCTAATAATTATGCACACCTGATATAGGGTGTTGATGTCATTAGACCACATCCCTTCTCATTACAGAGATGCACATCACCTAATATGCTTAATTGGTAGTAGGCTTTCGAGCCTATACAGCTTGGAGTAAGACAACATGCATAAAGAGGATGATGTGGTCAAAATACTCATTTGCCTAATAATTCTGCACTCCCTGTGTGTGTGTGTGTGTATATGTGTGTATATATATATATATATATATATATATATATATATATATATACATATACACACACACACACACACACACACATAAATAATACAGCGCTACAAAAATAGAATGTCCCAAAGATAAGCTACCAGTGTGTCCTGAGATGACAGGTCTCCCCGGATATCCCAAATACACCTGTCCAGTGTTTTTGTCTAGGGAGAAAGGTTAGTCTTTTGCTTGCAGCCTGATCCCAAAATGGAAATGAAGTCACCCTGAAAACAGGAAAACTTCCAACAGGAATCTGGAACAGAAGAGGGAAGGGCGCACAGCAAAAAAGAGACCTCCTGGTGTAGTATGTCAAATGTATTTGGTGCTATTTAGCAGAAAAAAGCCAAATGGAAACTCACATTTTTCCACCTCAACTCCTATGAGGTATGAATACAGCTCTGTGTGGTTCGTAACTACTGGAGAAGGCAATTCAATCCCCTTGTACCTTGCAGCATACGTTCCCCTTCTTAGACTCTGTTCTCACCTCCTCAGCAAAAGATGAACCACTTCGAAAGGTGAATCTATATTGAGGGGTCTGTAATAACTTTTGTGGGAAGAGATACGCACTATATACCTGCACACCAAAGTGATTAAAAAAACAAGTGATTTTATTAAATTAAAAAGGCTCTCATGAGTCCATTTGTGCAATAATAAAAAACATGAATACTTTGACAAAAAATTGGCCAAATATTAAAAATGTATTCCACAATATGATGTGTCAGTCACCAGGTATACACATTATTACAGACCCCTCAATATAGATTCACCTTTCAAAGTGGTTCACCTGGGGAGGTGAGAACAGAGTCTAAGAAGGGGAACGTATGCTGCAAGGGACAAGGGGATTGAATTGCCTTCTCCAGTGGTTACGAACCACACAGAGCTGTAGCCATACCTTATAGGAGTTGAGGTGGAAAAACGTGAGTTTCCATTTGTCTTTTTTCTGCTAAATAGCACCAAGTACATTTGACATACTACACCAGGAGGTCTCTTTTTTGCTGTGCACCCTTCCCTCTTCTGTTCCAGATTGCTTGATTCCACACCTGTTCACGATGCAATTTATAGCCAGTTTTATTAAAGAGATACATCTTCCAATATTTAAGTACCTGTAATGACCTATACTTTAGAGCAGTGATTTGCAACCTTTTTTTTGCCGTGGCACACTTTTTTACATTAAAAAATCCTGTGGCACACCACCATCCCAAAATTTTACAAAATCACACATTGTAGCCTAATACAGGAGATATATACAGGGAGTGCAGAATTATTAGGCAAGTTGTATTTTTGAGGATTAATTTTATTATTGAACAACAACCATGTTCTCAATGAACCCAAAAAACTCATTAATATCAAAGCTGAATATTTTTGGAAGTAGTTTTTAGTTTGTTTTTAGTTTTAGCTATTTTAGGGGGATATCTGTGTGTGCAGGTGACTATTACTGTGCATAATTATTAGGCAACTTAACAGAAAACAAATATATACCCATTTCAATTATTTATTTTTACCAGTGAAACCAATATAACATCTCAACATTCACAAATATACATTTCTGACATTCAAAAACAAAACAAAAACAAATCAGTGACCAATATAGCCACCTTTCTTTGCAAGGACACTCAAAAGCCTGCCATCCATGGATTCTGTCAGTGTTTTGATCTGTTCACCATCAACATTGCGTGCAGCAGCAACCACAGCCTCCCAGACACTGTTCAGAGAGGTGTACTGTTTTCCCTCCTTGTAAATCTCACATTTGATGATGGACCACAGGTTCTCAATGGGGTTCAGATCAGGTGAACAAGGAGGCCATGTCATTAGATTTTCTTCTTTTATACCCTTTCTTGCCAGCCACGCTGTGGAGTACTTGGACGCGTGTGATGGAGCATTGTCCTGCATGAAAATCATGTTTTTCTTGAAGGATGCAGACTTCTTCCTGTACCACTGCTTGAAGAAGGTGTCTTCCAGAAACTGGCAGTAGGACTGGGAGTTGAGCTTGACTCCATCCTCAACCCGAAAAGGCCCCACAAGCTCATCTTTGATGATACCAGCCCAAACCAGTACTCCACCTCCACCTTGCTGGCGTCTGAGTCGGACTGGAGCTCTCTGCCCTTTACCAATGCAGCCACGGGCCCATCCATCTGGCCCATCAAGACTCACTCTCATTTCATCAGTCCATAAAACCTTAGAAAAATCAGTCTTGAGATATTTCTTGGCCCAGTCTTGACGTTTCAGCTTGTGTGTCTTGTTCAGTGGTGGTCTTCTTTCAGCCTTTCTTACCTTGGTCATGTCTCTGAGTATTGCACACCTTGTGCTTTTGGGCACTCCAGTGATGTTGCAGCTCTGAAATATGGCCAAACTGGTGGCAAGTGGCATCTTGGCAGCTGCACGCTTGACTTTTCTCAGTTCATGGGCAGTTATTTTGCGCCTTGGTTTTTCCACACGCTTCTTGCGACCCTGTTGACTATTTTGAATGAAACGCTTGATTGTTCGATGATCACGCTTCAGAAGCTTTGCAATTTTAAGAGTGCTGCATCCCTCTGCAAGATATCTCACTATTTTTTACTTTTCTTAGGCTGTCAAGTCCTTCTTTTGACCCATTTTGCCAAAGGAAAGGAAGTTGCCTAATAATTATGCAAACCTGATATAGGGTGTTGATGTCATTAGACCACACCCCTTCTCATTACAGAGATGCACATCACCTAATATGCTTAATTGGTAGTAGGCTTTCGAGCCTATACAGCTTGGAGTAAGACAACATGCATAAAGAGGATGATGTGGTAATAATACTCATTTGCCTAATAATTTTGCACTCCCTGTACAGTGTATATATATATGTATGTGTATATATATATATATATATATATATATATATATATATATATATATATACACACACACTGTACTGTGCTGTCATGCCATGCCTCCTACAAACTATACATGACATATTGATATTCATTAACAAGCAATCATAATGATTGTCTGTGAATGAATGTCAATGTCATGGTTGTAAATGATGCCTGATGAGCCTGTCACACACCTCCCAATATTTAAAAATTTGAAAGAGGGACACCCCCGCACTGTTGTCAGTCTGCGGCGGCACACCTGAGGATCTCTCACGGCACACTGGTTGAAAAACACTGCTTTAGAGAACTGAAAGAAGCATGTCTGTATGTCTTATATATTCTTAAACTGACAACCATGTATAGTACACAGAACCACTTGTCATTCATCTATCTATTTAACATGAAAAGTCTGATTATTAAAAAAACCATAGCAGACAGAACATCTTAACTTACATGACAAAAGTATTATGACTGTGTGATACACCTATTATACTAAAACAAATCAAATAGGTTTTCCTTGTGTATTAAACCTATGTAAAGAGATATCTTTGCCAGACCCATCTTGTGTACCACACATGAAGATTTATCTATGTACTTAACCCTTGAAGGTGAATCGCACATAACTTTAAGTATTTTCTATTCTTATTTTATCCACTATATTCACATGGGACAATAGATATTGATCTATATATTTACCTTATATATATGAAATTTATTTAGATGATATTGAATTTAAAATGTTAGTATACATTGATGAGATGATCTTATTATACACTTTATCTCATTTTCTGCAAACAAACTAAATATCTAAATATTTAAATTCTACATATAAAGATTACAAAGGCCTGAATATAAAAAATATGAGACAATTAAGTAAATAGATCCAGATCTCTCCTCACATTTAAACCTAATGGATGAGTGGTTTGTAGGTTAAACATCCAAATAATTTCCCCTTTATCCAGGGTAAATTTCATATATATAAGGTAAATATATAGATCAATATCTATTGTCCCATGTGAATATAGTGGATAAAATATGAATAGAAAATACTTAAAGTTATGTGCGATTCACCTTCAAGGGTTAAGTACATAGATAAATCTTCATGTGTGGTACACAAGATGGGTCTGGCAAAGATATCTCTTTACATAGGTTTAATACACAAGGAAAACCTCTTTGATTTGTTTTAGTATAATAGGTGTATCACACAGTCATAATACTTTTGTTATGAAGTTAAGATGTTCTGTCTGGTATGATTTTTTTAATAATCAGACTTTTCATGTTAAATAGATAGATGAATGACAAGTGGTTCTGTGTACTATACATGGTTGTCAGTTTTATACAGACATGCTTCTTTCAGTTCTCTAAAGTATAGGTCATTACAGGTAGTTTAAATATTGGAAGATGTATCTCTTTAATAAAACTGGCTATAAATTGCATCGTGAACAGGTGTGGATTCAAGCAGTGACAAAGTGCGCAAGCGCATGAAACGTTTGCGGACTCACCTGTTCACGTACCTGTTTTGGCATTTTTTGCTGTGCTTGACCGCTTTTAAATTTTGTATGATTTTAATACAATTTAATAAACCTTTTTATGGACTTTGAGCGCCTTCTTTTCCCATCCTTTGGAAATACTTTCTATTAGAGTGTGTTACTGTGTTACTGAAGAATCCTTCATCTACATACCCTCTCTCCATCTGCGCCAATTACTCACCAACATTGATATTTGGGATCCATGTTGCGCTCCGTTGTGCAGGTTTGTTTGCTTTTATATATATATATATATATATATATATATATATATATTCACACACATACACAGATACAAACACACACACACACACACATATATATATATATATATATATATATATATATATATAAAACCACACACACACACTGTAGAGATTATCAGGTACACACATACATACTTAGACACATACATACAAAGACATATACAGATACATATACACACACACATAGGCACACACACACACACACACACACACACACACATATATATATATATATATATATATATATATAGAGAGAGAGAGAGATACACACACATATATATAAATATATATATAGATAGATAGATACACACACACAGACGCACACATACACATAGATATACACATTAGAGGCGCTCAATATTAGTAGGATCAATTAAATAGGAGAATGTAACATTTTTATAAACATTTGCTTTACTCTGGGAAAACTGCAAGGCTCCACAAGCTATGGCCATAAAAATTATGAGATAATTTTTTTTTTAAATGCAATCTTTAGTGTTGCATCAGTGGGATAGATAATATTGCCAATGATAAGGTAAATATAGAAAGGCATGCAACAGTGCAGTTTGACATGCAAGACACAACACACAGTATTAACAGAATATGGGTATGTCTGAAGTCAACATTCATCTCTTATGGATCAAGTGTATCAGGAGTTTCCAGACATCTAATACACTGTCTGTCAGTCCTTTCATTTTAATGCCCCCCCTCCTCCCCCTCCCTTTCCTAGCCAGGCTGTCCTGAAGTCTAAAAAATTCCGTTCAATCTTCTCCCCCACCAATAACGTGTGCATGCATAGCAAAGAGAAACTGATTCAGAAGCTTATCTGTAGCTTTAGTGATTTATTATTTAAGCGTCCACATCAAGCGCTATTAAGACAGACAACAGAGGTTGTAGGAAACAGAGGGCAGGTCTGGAGCAGCATGTTGGCTCTGACGAGAAACAGACACAGGAATTCCAAGTAAAAGATCTGATATGATTGCAGTTCCCTTCACAAAAGTCGTTCCGTGTAGCTGCTGGAGTTGAGAGGCAGAGAGCACAGGAGCGTTCTTGAAAGATGTGACAGGGTATGCCAGTGAAATTAAAGTTGCGCCCATGGAAATCTCCCTTCCCCTCTTAACATTTTACTACCTGCAGCAGAGCAGCCTCCCTCTGCTCACACTATCCACATCTGATGCGGCACTGCATTTACCGCTATGACTATAGCGCTATGCAGAGAAGGAACGAGAAATTTTACTTACAGTTTCTGGGGAATTGTTAGGCAGCAACACTCCTCTGTATCAATTGCGCATGCATTAAAACTTATGTACGAGTCGATTGTGAATGGCCACAACTAGACATATACAACTATACACCAAGTGGTGGGCGGAGCTTAACCTCCATTTCTCTTGTTAAGTGTGTTCAGTCCACGGGTCATCCATTACTTATGGGATATATTCTCCTTCCCAACAGGAAGTTGCAAGAGGATCACCCAAGCAGAGCTGCTATATAGCTCCTCCCCTCACATGTCATACCCAGTCATTCTCTTGCAACCCTCAACAAAGAAGGAGGTCGCGAGAGGAGCTGGAGTTTTTACTTAACTATTCTTCAATCAAAAGTTTGTTATTTTAAATGGCACCGGAGTGTGCTGTTTTTCTATCTCAGGCAGTATTTGGAAGAAGAAACTGCCTGCGTTTTTTTCTATGATCTTAGCAGGCGTAACTAAGATCCACTGGCTGTTCTCGACATTCTGAGGAGTGGGGTAACTTCAGAAACTGGGAATAGCATGCTTGGTCCTCCGCAAATGAGGTATGTGCAGTACATTATTTTCTGGGAATGGAATTGACTAAGAAAATACTGCTGTTACCGTATGATGTATGTACAGCCTTAAATGCAGTAGTGGCAACTGGTATCAGACTGATAAATGTATGCGCAGTCGAGTTATTTTCTAGGGACTAGAATTTGACTGAGAAAATACTGTTAAAACTGAAATAATACTTAAGCCTTATCTGCAGTGGTAGCGACTGGTAGCAGGCTTAGAGATAACTTTGCATGACATTGGAAAATGTTGTTTTTTAATAAAACGTTTACTGGCATGTTATTCGTTTTTGTGAGGTACTTTGGTGATAAATCTCTTTGGGCATGATTTTTTTCCACATGGCTAACATATATTTTCTGCATGGAAACCGTTATATCAGGGCTCCCACTGTTGTAATAGGAGTGGGAGGGACCTTGTTTTAGCGCCTTGTTGTGCAGTTAAAATTCTAGCACAGTCTTCCTGCTTCTTCCTCCTTGATCCAGGACGTCTCTAGAGAGCTCAGGGGTCTGCAAAATTCATTTTTGAGGGAGGTAATCAGTCACAGCAGATCTGTGACAGTGTGTTTGACTGTGATTAAAAGCGTTAAATCTTAATTGATATCTGTTTTATCCGTTTTGGGTATTGAGAGGTTAATCATCCTTTTGCTAATGGGTGCAATCCTCTGCTAATAATACTCTTCTTGTTAAGAATTGTTTAATTATATCTGTATTTTTGAAGCGCTGCAGCGTTTTTTATATTGCTTGTAAACTTATTGAAAGTGATTTCCAAGCTTGCTAGTTTCATTGCTAAGTCTGTTTAAACATGTCTGATTCAGAGGAAACTGTTTGTTCATCATGTTCAAAAGCCAATGTGGAGCCCAATAGAACGATGTGTACCAATTGTATTGATATTGCTTTGAATAAAAGTCAATCTGTACCAATAGAGAAACTTTCACCAGACAACGAGGGGGAAGTTATGACGCCTAACTCTCCTCACGTGTCAGTACCTGCGTCTCCCGCTCGGGAGATGCGTAAGATTGAGACGCCAAGTACATCTAGGCCCTTACAAATCACTTTACATGATATGGCTAATGTTATGAAAGAAGTATTATATAATATGCCCAAATTAAGGGGCAAGCGCGATAACTCTGGGTTAAGGACAGAGCGCGCTGATGACACGAGAGCCATGTCTGATACTGCGTCACAATTTGCAGAGCATGAGGACGGTGAGCTTCATTCTGTCGGTGACGGTTCTGATCCGGGGAGACCGGATTCAGAAATTTCAAATTTTAAATTTAAGCTTGAGAACCTCCGTGTGTTACTAGGGGAGGTATTAGCGGCTCTGAATGATTGCGACACGGTGGCAATTCCAGAGAAAATGTGTAGGTTGGATAGATACTATGCGGTACCGGTGTGTACTGACGTCTTTCCTATACCTAAAAGACTTACAGAAATTATTAGTAAGGAGTGGGATAGACCCGGTGTGCCTTTTTCCCCTCCCCGATATTTAGAAAAATGTTTCCTATAGACGCCACCACACGAGACTTATGGCAGACGGTCCCTAAGGTGGAGGGAGCAGTTTCTACTTTAGCCAAACGTACCACTATCCCGGTGGAGGATAGCTGTGCTTTCTCGGATCCAATGGATAAAAAATTAGAGGGTTATCTTAAGAAAATGTTTGTTCAACAGGGTTTTATATTGCAGCCTCTTGCATGCATTGCGCCTGTCACGGCTGCAGCGGCATTCTGGTTTGAGTCTCTGGAAGAGGCGATTCGCACAGCGCCATTGGATGAGGCTTTGAGCAAAGTTAGAACCCTTAAGCAAGCTAATGCGTTTGTTTCAGATGCCGTAGTACATCTAACCAAACTTACGGCTAAAAATTCCGGATTCGCCATACAGGCGCGCAGAGCGCTCTGGCTTAAATCCTGGTCAGCGGATGTAACTTCCAAATCTAAGCTACTTAACATTCCTTTCAAAGGGCAGACCTTATTCGGGCCCGGCTTGAAGGAAATTATTGCTGACATTACGGGAGGTAAGGGCCACGCCCTTCCTCAGGACAGGGCCAAACCAAAGGCCAAACAGTCTAATTTTCGTGCCTTTCGTAACTTCAAGGCAGGAGCAGCATCAACTTCCTCCGCTCCAAAACAGGAAGGAACTACTGCTCGTTACAGACAGGGTTGGAAAGGCAACCAGTCATGGAACAAGGGCAAGCAGGCCAGAAAGCCTACTCCCGCCCCTAAGACAGCATGAAGACAGGGCCCCCTATCCGGAGACGGATTTAGTGGGGGGCAGACTTTCTCTCTTCACCCAGGCTTGGGCAAGAGATGTGCAGGATCCCTGGACGTTGAAGATTATATCTCAGGGATACCTTCTGGATTTCAAAACCTCTCCTCCACAAGGGAGGTTCCATCTATCAAGGTTATCAACAAACCTAGTAAAGAGAGAGGCATTTCTACAATGTGTACAAGACCTCTTAATCATGGGAGTGATCCACTCAGTTCCGCGATCGGAACAGGGACAAGGATTTTACTCAAATCTATTTGTGGTTCCCAAAAAAGAGGGAACCTTCAGACCAATCTTGGACTTAAAGATCTTAAACAAATTCCTAAGGGTACCATCGTTCAAGATGGAAACCATTCGAACCATCCTACCCATGATCCAAGAGGGTCAATATATGACCACAGTGGACTTAAAGGATGCTTACCTTCACATACCGATTCACAAAGATCATTATCGGTACCTAAGGTTTGCCTTTCTAGACAGGCATTACCAGTTACCCGAGAATTTTTACGAAGGTTCTGGGCTCACTTCTGGCGGTACTAAGACCACGAGGCATAGCGGTGGCTCCGTACCTAGACGACATTCTGATACAAGCGTCAAGTTTTCAGAATGCAAAGTCTCATACAGAGATAGTTCTAGCATTTCTGAGGTTGCCTGGGTGGAAAGTGAACGTGGAAAAGAGTTCTCTGTTACCACTCACAAGGGTTCCTTTTCTAGGGACTCTTATAGATTCTGTAGAGATGAAGATTTACCTGACGGAGTCCAGGTTATCAAAGATTCTCAATGCTTGCCGTGTCCTTCATTCCATTCCAAGCCCATCAGTAGCTCAGTGCATGGAGGTAATCAGCTTAATGGTCGCGGCAATGGACATAGTGCCATTTGCGCGCCTGCATCTCAGACCGCTGCAACTATGCATGCTCAGTCAATGGAACGGGGATTACTCAGATCTGTCCCCTTTGCTAAATCTGGACCAGGAGACCAGAGATTCTCTTCTCTGGTGGTTGTCACCGGTTCATCTGTCCAAAGGAATGACCTTTCGCAGACCAGATTGGACGATTGTAACAACGGATGTCAGCCTTCTAGGCTGGGGAGCAGTCTGGAATTCCCTGAAGGCTCAGGGATCGTGGAATCAGGAGGAGAAAGTCCTTCCAATAAACATTCTAGAATTGAGAGCAATATTCAATGCTCTTCTAGCTTGGCCTCAGTTAGCAAAACTGAGGTTCATCAGATTTCAGTCGGACAATATCACGACTGTGGCTTACATCAATCATCAAGGGGGAACCAGGAGTTCCCTAGCGATGTTGGAAGTCTCGAAGATAATTCGCTGGGCAGAGTCTCACTCTTGCCACCTGTCAGCGATTTACATCCCAGGCGTGGAGAACTGGGAGGCGGATTTCCTAAGTCGCAAGACTTTTCATCCGGGAGAGTGGGAACTTCACCCGGAGGTATTTGCTCAACTGATTCGTCGTTGGGGCAAACCGGATCTGGATCTCATGGCATCTCGCCAGAACGCGGAGCTTCCTTGTTACGGATCCAGGTCCAGGGACCCGGGAGCGGTGCTAGTAGATGCATTAGCAGCCCCTTGGGTTTTCAACATAGCTTATGTGTTTCCACCATTTCCGTTGCTACCTCGACTGATTGCCAGGATCAAACAGGAGAGGGCATCGGTAATTCTGATAGCGCCTGCGTGGCCACGCAGGACCTGGTATGCAGACCTAGTGGACATGTCGTCCTGTCCACCATGGTCTCTACCTCTGAGGCAGGACCTTCTAATTCAGGGTCCTTTCAACCATCCAAACCTAATTTCTCTGAGGCTGACTGCCTGGAAATTGAACGCTTGATTCTATCAAAGCGTGGGTTTTCGGATTCGGTTATTGATACATTAATACAGGCTTGGAAACCTGTGACCAGAAAGATTTACCATAAGATATGGCGTAAATATTTATATTGGTGCGAATCCAAGAGTTACTCATGGAGTAAGGTTAGGATTCCTAGGATATTGGCTTTTCTACAAGAGGGTTTAGAAAAGGGTTTATCCGCTAGTTCGCTAAAGGGACAGATTTCCTCTCTGTCTATTCTTTTACACAAACGTCTGGCAGAAAATCCAGACGTCCAGGCTTTTTGTCAGGCTTTGGCTAGAATTAAGCCTGTGTTTAAAGCTGTTGCTCCTCCGTGGAGCTTAAACTTGGTTCTTAAAGTTCTTCAGGGTGTTCCGTTTGAACCCCTTCATTCCATTGATATTAAGTTTTTATCTTGGAAAGTTTTGTTTTTGATGGCTATTTCCTCGGCTCGAAGAGTCTCTGAGTTATCTGCCTTACATTGTGATTCTCCTTATCTGATCTTTCATTCAGACAAGGTAGTACTGCGTACTAAACCTGGCTTTTTACCTAAGGTTGTTTCTAACAGGAATATCAATCAAGAGATTGTTGTTCCATCATTATGTCCTAATCCTTCTTCAAAGAAGGAACGTCTTTTGCATAATCTAGACGTGGTCCGTGCTCTGAAGTTCTACTTACAGGCAACTAAAGATTTTAGACAAACTTCTTCTCTGTTTGTCGTTTACTCTGGACAGAGGAGAGGTCAAAAGGCTTCGGCTACCTCTCTCTCTTTTTGGCTTCGTAGAATAATACGTTTAGCCTATGAGACTGCTGGACAGCAGCCTCCTGAAAGAATTACAGCTCATTCCACTAGAGCTGTGGCTTCCACCTGGGCCTTTAAGAATGAGGCCTCTGTTGAACAGATTTGCAAGGCTGCAACTTGGTCTTCACTTCATACTTTTTCCAAATTTTACAAATTTGACACTTTCGCTTCTTCGGAGGCTGGTTTTGGGAGAAAGGTTCTACAGGCAGTGGTTCCTTCTGTTTAATGTTCCTGCCTTGTCCCTCCCATCATCCGTGTACTTAGCTTTGGTATTGGTATCCCATAAGTAATGGATGACCCGTGGACTGAACACACTTAACAAGAGAAAACATAATTTATACTTACCTGATAAATTTATTTCTCTTGTAGTGTGTTCAGTCCACGGCCCGCCCTGTCTTTTTAAGGCAGGTTCTAAATTTTAAAATATAACTCCAGTCACCACTGCACCTTATAGTTTCTCCTTTCTCGTCTTGTTTCGGTCGAATGACTGGATATGACATGTGAGGGGAGGAGCTATATAGCAGCTCTGCTTGGGTGATCCTCTTGCAACTTCCTGTTGGGAAGGAGAATATATCCCATAAGTAATGGATGACCCGTGGACTGAACACACTACAAGAGAAATAAATTTATCAGGTAAGCATAAATTATGTTTTTTAACTGCAAACAAGCAATAATTATTTAAAATTTTCCTGCACTTCATAGAAGCAGAGACATGAGGGACACGCTTAAAAATGTTTAAAAGCCATTTAACAGTAGTTTAACAAAAAATATACTGGGTGTAGACTGTCCCTTTAAGGTGGATTACCACCAGCGAGCTCCCAGCACTGCATTTCTGCTCCTGGGCCTTTTCTTCAAAGGATACCAAAAGAACAAAGTCAATCTATTAATAGAAATAAATCTAAAAATCTCTTAAAATTGCATTCTCTATCTGAACCTTAAAAGTTTTTAGTGCTGGTAAATCCTAGCATTTCCAAAACCCTAGGCTTTACCAGCACTAAAAATAAATAGGACCTTTAGAGATGATAGTGTTCTAATCGTAACCTTTCTGTGCCACTGTTTCCTCGCTTAACTCTGGCGGCCCACTGCACAGCGCTCTTTTTTTTCTTTTTAATGAGGTGACATTTCCACCTCTAAGCCAGTAGCTGTCATAGCATACAGAACAGTGCCCATTTACTAGCACGGTTATTGGCTTAGAGGTGGAAACGTCACCTCATTGGAAAAAAACTGAGCACTGTACCATGGGCAGCCAGAGCCACTTACGAGGCAGCAGCACAGAAAGTGTACAATTAGCACATTTTTTTTACAAAGTCATCACTAAAGGTCCTACTTATTTTGAGTGCTGGTAAATCCCAACATTTTACATTCATGTTCCTTTACATAACTGACCAGTATCAGTGCAAAACCACCATTTAAGGTACATTAAAGTCGAAAAATTATATTCCCTAACTTGTTGGAGCATGTCATTTTAAGACTTGCGACCCTGCACCTCTATGTGTTTAAAGGCTACAAAGGGGCTAAATACATAGAAGTACTGCTTGGGACCTGTAGTGCACTGCTGTTTCTGAATGGAAACTCCTTTTGCAACCTTTAATCACATAGTGGTGCAGGGTCGCTAGTCTTAAAATTGCATATCTTAAGGAATTAGTGCCTGTCGTTTCCTTCCTAAGATAGGGAGAGTCCATGGCTTCATTCCTTTCTGTTGGGAAATACAACACCTGGCCACCAGGAGGAGGCAAAGACACCCCAGCCAAATGCTTAAATCTCCCTCCCACTTCCTCATTACCCCAGTCAATCTTTGCCTTTCGTCACGTTAGGAGGTGGCAGAGAAGTATCAGAAGATTTGGAGAGTCATGAAAAAGGGTATCTGCCCTTCGAGATAGGACTAGCGTTTTAAGTAGTCATGCTAACCACTCAGTGATAGTATTGATAAAAGTTATAGCCCGGAGATGCAGGGAAATTTTTTTGCAAAATCATCCAGACTACTGCTAACAGCTCCTAAGCAATCAGTGTTGACGAGTTTCACTGCCATGTCAGGAGCGCTGCTATAAGACTGTCACACTTGAGAGTCTGTGTTCTGTGCCACAGCATGGATCCTGGAGGTAAGATTCAATTTTTACACATAAAACGCTATAACAGGGTCACAGTGTGGCTTCTTTATACCTTGATTGGATCCAGGGTTAATATCTTCTGAAGGGGGTTTATTGAACAGTTGTGGTTAATTAATCAGTATATTAATTATTTACATGCTGCTTTTTGTGATTATTCAAACCTTTTTGTGATCCTAAAGATGGAGGAAACTTTCCGCACAATTCTGGACCTAAAGTGCTTAAACAAATTTTTCAGTGTCCCTGACTTTTCCTTCAAGATGGAGACGATAAGGTCCATCCTTCCTTTAATTCAGGAAGGCCAGTTTATGACCACTATATATCTGAAGGACGCTTACCTTAATGTTCCAATCCACAGGGAACACTTTCAGTTCCTAAAGTTTGCTTTCCTGGACCAGCACTTCCAGTTCATTGCCCTTCCGTTTGGCCTAGCTACTGCTCCAACAATCTTTACAAAGGTTCTGGGGGCTCTTCTAGCCATTGCCAGAACTCAGGGTATTGCAGTAGCCCCATACTTGGACGATATTCTGGTGCAAGCACCATCTTGTCGTCTTGCAGAAGAATTCTCGGAGTCCCTTCTCAGTCTTCTTCAATCACATGGATGGAAGATAAACTTGGAAAAGAGCTCTCTTATCCCAAGTACCAGGGTGGAATTACTGGGTACTATAATAGACTCCATATCAATGAGGATATTTCTAACAGACCAGAGACGTTGCAAGCTAACTTCGGCATGTCTTGCCCTCCGGACCTCCTTGAGTCTTTCTGTGGCTCAGTGTATAGAGGTGATTGGTCTCATGGTGTCCTGCATGGACATCATTCATTTTGCCAGGTTCCATCTCAAACCTTTACAACTGTGCATGCTGAGGCAGTGGAATGGCGATCATTCAGATCTGTCTCAACAAATTGTATTAGACAGCCGGTCGAGAGAATTGCTCTCTTGGTGGCTCTGTCTAGATCATCTGTCTCGAGGGACATGCTTCTTAAGACCACCCTGGGAGATTGTGACTACGGACGCAAGCCTATCCGGATGGGGGGCTGTTTGGTGTGCCAGAAAGGCACAGGGGTTGTGGACTCAGGAGGAGTCCTCCTTCCCGATCAATATTTTGGAACTACGGGCAATCTTCAAGGCCTTGAAGGCTTTGCCATTTCTGGGTTCATCCCAGTTTATCAGGTTCCATTCAAACAATATAACCTCGGTGGCTTACATCAACCATCAGGGGGGAATGAGAAGTTCCTCTGCGATGAAGGAAGTATCTCAGATTCTGGAGTGGACGGAGGCCCACAGCTGTTCGCTGTCAGTGATCCACATTCCGGGTGTGGACAACTGGGAGGTGGATTTTCTCAGAAGGCAATCCTTCCATCCCGAGGTGTTTGCAGAGATATGCAGCAAGTGGAGGACGCCGGAGATTGAACTCATGGTGTCCCGTCTCAATACCAAGCTACCCAGGTACAGGTCGAGGTCAAGGGATCCCCAAGCGGATCTAATAGATGCACTAGCAGTGCCCTGGAGGTTCAAACTCGTATATCTTTTTCTCCATTAACACTTCTTCCTCGAGTGGTGGCCCGCATCAAGCAGGAGTGGGTATCCGTAATCCTGATTTCTCCATCGTGGCCGCGAAGAACGTGGTTCGCGGATCTAGTGGGGATGTCCTCATCTCCTCTGAGGAAGTTACCTTGTCGCAGAGACCTGCTGATACAAGGTCCATTTGTTCATCAAAATCTAGATTCTCTGAGTCTGACTGCTTGAAGATTGAACGCTTAGTCTTTGCCAAGAGAGGTTTCTCTGATAGTGTCATTGATACTCTTATTCAAGCTTGTAAACCAGTTACTTGGCGCATCTACCACAAGGTGTGGAGGACCTACTTATTCTGGTGTGAAGAGCATGGTTTTTCCTGGCCAAATTTTGTCTTCCTTGATTCAGATAGAACATGCAATTTTAAGCAACTTTCTAATTTAATCCTATTATCAATTTTTCTTCGTTCTCTCACTATCTTTACTTAAAAAGCAGGAATGTGATGCATAGGAGCCGGCCCATTTTTGGTTGAGAACCTGGGTTATGCTTGCTTATTGGTGGGTAAATGTAAGCCTCCAATAAGCAAGCGGTGCAGAACCTAAAATGGGCTGGCTGCTAAGATTTACATTCCTGCTTTTAAAATAAAGATAGCAAGAGAACGAAGAAAAAATTATAATAGGAGTAAATTAGAAAGTTGCTTTAAATTTCATGCTTTATCTGAATCATGAAAGAAAAACATTGGGTTCAGTGTCCCTTTAAGTTTGCCAGGATCTTATCTTTTCTCCAGGATGGTCTGGAGAAGGGCCTTTCTGCTAGTTCCCTGAGGGGACAGATTTCGGCCCTGTCGGTTTTATTGCACACTGGCTGAACTTCCAAACGTGCAGTGCTTTTGTTAAGGCTCTGATTAGGATCAGGCCTATGTTTAGATCTGGGACTCCTCCTTGGAGCCTAAATCTTATTTTTCAGGTTTTGCAATAGGTTCCGTTTGAGCCTCTGCATTCCGTTGAAATTAAATTGTTGTCTTGGAAGGTTCTTTTTTTTTGGCTATTGCCTCTGCGCGCAGTTTCTGAGATCTCTGCTTTGCAATGTGAGCCCCTTATCTGATTTTTCATGCAGATAAGGCAGTTTTACGTACTAAATTAGGTTTTCTTCCTAAGGTTGTGTCAGATCGCAACATCAATCAGGAGATTGTGCTTCCTTCCTTGTGTCCTAATCCTTCATCGAAGGAATGCTTACTTCACAGTTTGGACATGGTTTGTCAGGGTATGGCTGAGTGGCATTGGATATCACATAATTCAATATCTCATCTAGCTAATATCTACTATGAATTGATTAAGCTGCAATTTAAACAAACACTGGAATGAGTGATATCAACCCTTTCCTTTTATTCTCAACTACAGACTTGTAGAACAAAAGAAATAGACAGGACATTGGTCCCAAACTATAAGAGATCATGTCACATCTCAAGAGCCTTTGATCACGGGCTCAGAAGAGAGGTAATTTCTAATGAATTTTTGTTGTATAGCCTTCCCAGATTGAAATCTCTAAATCCATTTAGCCTTTGAAGCTCATAACTCCATATGGGGTCATTACATGGGCCTGATAATTAACCAAGCCTAAATGCATCCTGGGATGTTGGAGACAAGATTCTCTACATAAGTCAGATATGCAAACAAAATTCTGAGGATATAGTAATTAACACAGGCCTGTTAATTGCCCCTAAACTCAGATACACATCAAATTGGCTAAACAGAAACACATGTTGCATTGTAAATTTGAAATTAATTTTAAAGTACAACTTATGTTTAAATGTCAAGTAAAATATACCTCAGTATTGTATAAAAATGTATATAATTGTGGATCTAAGGAGAAATGTCTAACAGTAACATATTGGATAAATATTTGATAACTTAAATATAAAATGTTTAATCAACTTGTTTCAAAATGGATAGCATATTCTTATATTTTTCAGGCATCTAATAGGTGTATATGTAATTGGTGCTGTGGATGGTATCTCATGCTTTTATACACTTAGCAAGATATGTACAGATATGCAATATTTATATAAATATGGGAGAATAGTCCAGTATAGATATAATTATATGAAACTACATCTGATTGCTGATCTCAAGGTATGTATGTGATATTAAGATGTAACTGAGAAAGTAATTGAGTCCATGATGAAGGTATTATAATCCTTTTAAATCTTTTCATAGAAAATATGATTTTTAAATGCATTTTTAAGATATAAGTGGAGTATATTCATTTTTAATCTTGTAATACTCAGAATAAATGATATTAAACGGACCATATATGGAACATATAATTATTAAAACTAGGAGATTAAAAGTATATCAAAATAGGCATTTGATAAAAAAATATATATAAGAACTTTATTAACTGTATAGCAGTGTTGAAAATGAAACTGTTTGTCTTTGTCTGCTGCCCCCGATGGCCTAAATCCAGAATTACAACCAAAAGGCATTTGACTGTTAAAAATGGCACTTCCCAGTAGCCAATCAGAGAAGAGTACGTATCCAAATCTATCGAATGATTAAGAAATGTGGAGGAGTTTTGTCTCAGACAAAAACTCCCTGCACACAGAGAAACATTTTTTGCTTGGTGACTGTTGCAATCCTGCTTGCTACCATTTTTGCTTATAGAGAGACCAGTGTGCAAAACACAGTTTTCTGTAAGACAAATACGTTGGGACACTCTTTGTGGATAAGAGACTATCAAGATTAATTCTCTTACAAATGTGCATAATTACCCTAAGACATATGACGATAGACATATTTGGATATTAACTGAATTCCCAAAATGGTGATCTAGTAAAGTATAAGCAATTGTATATTTAATATTTTAAACAAAGGTATTCTAAAGCTTTAGTTAGATTGTAGTCTAAATATTATATATTTATACTGGTATTAAATATTAATGTTTAGAAAGAATTTAGTATTTTAATATCATAAATTAATTACAGTCATTGCTATATATATATTTTAGACTTTGCCTTTTTGTAGCTAAATAAGAGGTTATTTCAGTTCAGATAAATTGGCATATCAAAAGTATTTTGTTATATTGTCTAACTAAGCATTGTTAAGTTAACGGTCCATACTCTGGTATTTTATTGTGGTATTTTAATGTGATTATTGTGAGTAAAGTTTATTTTAAGGGTATATTTTTATGATCTTTATAAAGAATATTATAACAGCATAAGCGTATATAATTTGATTCATAGACTGGTTTCTATAAATATATTGCAATGTGTATATAAATCTTAACTAATCTAAAGAATTTAGGAATAATTATTCATTTCAATTGTTTCGTATATACATTTTAATTGGAGGTTGTTTTAAAGAATAATTTAAATAAATTGTATTATAACCTTGGTATATACTGACAGGTTCGCGCCTTGAAGTTCTATCTTCAGGCTACTAAGCAGTTTAGACAATCTTCCTCTTTGTTTGTTTTTTATTCAGGGGCAGAAGGCTACTTTGACTTCCCTATCTTTTTGGTTAAGGAGTGTCATCTGCTTAGCTTACGAGTAAGCGGGACATCATCCTCCTGAGAGGATAACGGCTCATTCCACTATAGCAGTGGCTTCCTCTTGGGCCTTTAAGAACGAGGCCTCTATGGATCAGATTTGTAAGGCGGCTACCTGGTCCTCTTTACATACTTTTTCAAAATTTTACAAGTTTGATGTTTTTGCTTCGACTTAAGCAGCTTTTGGGAGAAAGTTTTGCAGACTGTGGTGCCCTCAGAATAGGGTCCGTCTCTACTTTTTTGTTCCCTCCCATTATTCATTGTGTCCTCTGGAACTTTGGTATAGTTTTCCCAACAGTAAGGAATGAAGCCGAGGACTTTCCCTATCTTAGGAAGGAAAACATAATTTATGCTTATCTGGTAAGCATAAATTATGTTTTTTTCAACTAAAGTGACCCTTTAAGGAGAGAGAAGAGGGGGGGGTTCCCCACATTATTTTGTTTATTGCCCATGTGTGAACAGCAGCACAGGTTAATACTACATAGATATGTACAGTATTGAGAGGAGGTCATGTAGGTGCGTATCCACTAGGTGGTAAATGTGAGTGTATGCTGCCTACCAGCATTTCTTTGCAGGTCACATGCTTTCGAAACCGTAGCATAACTCAGTATATGTGCAACTTTCTTTTTAGTGCTAGGTATTAGTCATCTGTGCTTTGTAGGTCTTTGGTATACACCTAAACAAAACAGTAACAGTTGGGGGCGGAGCCTACAGCTGTAGCGGCAAGACGTGTCTTGAGGGAGCTCCTGGCTCTATTTTGGAGTTTCACCTGATAATTATATTGCCTTTCTCTAGAATTGAGTTTAATTAACAGCTAAAACCTATCTAATCACTACTAGATTCAAGAATCTGTCAACCCTGGGAGGATCTTTCAGGATTAATCTTTGCCTATGCTCTACAGTTAGGCCTCACGGCTGCTGTGCTCACACAGTGTTTTGCCGGTTTGTGGAGCCGGGGCTGCCGCATATTCCCCCCCCCCTAGGAGACTGGGGTTACGAGTAGTACTACTTACTACTACAGCAAATTACTTCCTATCATGGACGCCTTAGATGCAGTGGGCGTATGGGAGCGCAAAATGGAGACCGCGATCAAGCAATCTTACGAGCAGCTGCTAAAGGATCTCAGCATGCTACTTTTCACTGAAACAAATCACCATATTACTGTACCCACGGAGCCTACTGTCTGTTGCCAGCCGAGGGACATGGACATTCCTCTTTTGCAACCGCAAGTGGGGTCGGAGCATCCACACGCTCAAATTTACAGGCCCCATACTGCTGCTGCGCCACGGGGTCTCACTGCAGGCCCGTGTGATCCGGAGTGGGAGACAGCAGACCGGGCGCAATTGCCGGCGGAGTCGAGCCCTGAGGTGAAGGCATCAGGGTCCCACACCCTAAAGAATACTCGGCAAGACGTGACCCCATCGCCAGCTTGGATACAGAGTTCCATGCTCCCAAACCTGACCATGTTAAATAGACTTCCCTCCCAAGCCGCATCATGCCTTGTGAGCACTGCCTTTATTGGGACGATTGCTATACCTGTTAATACCGTACAGACAGGTGCGGCTGATCCACAGACACAGTGCGGAGCCTACATGGGAATGTCAGATCCGGACTACCATGCTCTGGCAAACGACGCTGAAGCAGCACTAGCAGGAAATTTTTATTTGGCCACTGAATTCTTGTCCGTAACGACAAAGGGACAGCTGCTGCAACGTATAAAGTGGCAAGTATACTACGCACAGCAGATGCGATCTGGAGATCTGGCCTTGGGACACTCCTCCTTGAACAAGGTAGCCTTAGATATGGACATAAAGAGTGTCTCACCTCACTTTCAGTGTCCCTCCTCCATGCATACGGGGGTAAGATGCTTTAAACCACAAAGACTGCCTAGTACCTGGAAGGTGGGGATAGGTTAAACCACTTGGGAGGGCCTGTGCTACCCTCACATTTATTAGCCACTATTGAACACTGTGACTGGAATTATAAGAGTCTGAACCCATTACTATAGCCAGTTCACCTCTAGACATGTTATAGAATTTTCTAGAGTCTTTGTTTAGCATGCCATCATCTAGGTTACTTGTTATTACTTTTCTCTTGTTAAGTGTATCCAGTCCACGGATCATCCATTACTTGTGGGATATATTCCCTTCCCAACAGGAAGTTGCAAGAGGATCACCCACAGCAGAGCTGCTATATAGCTCCTCCCCTCACATGTCATATCCAGTTATTCTCTTGCAACCCTCAACATAGATGGAGGTCGTGAGAGGACTGTGGTGTTTTGTACTTATTTTATTTCTTCAATCAAAAGTTTGTTATTTTTAAATGGCACCGGAGTGTGCTGTTTTTTCTCAGGCAGTATTTGGAAGAAGAATCTGCCTGCGTTTTCTATGATCTTAGCAGAAGTAACTAAGATCCACTTGCTGTTCTCACACATTCTGAGGAGTGAGGTAACTTCAGAAAGGGAATGGCGTGCAGGTTTTCCTGCAACTAAGGTATGTGCAGTAAAATATTTTTCTAAGGAATGGAATTGACTAAGAAAATGCTGCTGATACCGAAGTAATGTAAGTAAAGCCTTAAATGCAGTGAAAGCGACTGGTATCAGGCTTATTAATAGAGATATATACTCTTTAAAAAATGTGTTTTAAAACGTTTGCTGGCATGTTTAATCGTTTTTTAACGTACATTTGGTAATAAAACTTATTGGGGCATAATTTTTCCACATGGCTGGCTTAATTTCTGCATAGAAACAGTTAACTGAGGCTTCCCACTGTTGTAATATGAGTGGGAGGGGCCTATTTTAGCGCTTTTTTGCGCAGTAAAAATTCAGACTCGGACTTCCTGCTTCTTCCTGCATGATCCAGGACTTCTCTAGAGGACTCAAAAGGCTTCAAAAGTCATATTGAGGGAGGTAATCAGTCACAGCAGAGCTGTGACAGTGTGTTTGACTGCTTTAAAAAACGTTTTTCTCTATTGTTTATCCGTTTTGGGTATTAAGGGGTTAATCATCCATTTGCAAGTGGGTGCAATGCTCTGCTAACTTAATACATTTACTGTGAAAATTTGGTTGGTATAACTGCTTTGGTTTATTGTTATTTCAACTTGAGACAGGTTTTGTGCTTCTTTTTTTTTTTTTTTTTTTTTTTCCTTTAACAATAACAGCTGCATGAAGCTGTATTTAATATCATTTTTTTTTTTTTTTTTTTTTTTAATTATTTTTTATTGAAGTCAAAAACCAATACAGAGTATAGGGTATGTCTCAAAACAGTCATGAGACAATGTGTACAGAGCATAATTAGGAGACAATATATTCAAGTATCTCAAACATTTCCAAAAAATATGGGCTATCACATAAAGAGACTTCAGTTTTGTTTTAGAGTATGACAGATGTAATATAAGCAAAAAAAAATGATCCTCTCCTAGCTATATGTATAGAAAAGCAAGGCAACCAATCAGGTAAGGGTAAGACTAGGGAGGAGGTAACTCTATAGTTATATAGGGAAGAGGGATGCAGCGGGAAAGAGCCGCTCAAAATGTAATAGGGGGGGATGGGGGGGCGGAGCCAGTTTGCATGTCAACACCAGGGACAAATTTAGGTTGGACTAGAGCATTATTATTTAATAAAAATAAATCACACTCATCTAAACCCTTGTATTCCTAAAGAGGGGGCCTAGAATCATATAATATATTATAAAGTGGAGGGGGGATGTAAGAGTAGTTGGAGACTGAAGGGCTTGGGGAACTTCTGGGTGAGCCCCTCTCCTAGGGGAGTGCCACCTATAGGCGATGCTGGAAAGGGAAAAGGGATATGACCCGCAGGCATAAGTACCGGCGGGAAAGGGAGGAGAGGGGCTCAATCAATACCACTATTATGTGCTAGTAATATGAGTAAAAACATAGATAAATTAGGAGTGACAATCGTATAGTCACAGAAAGTGATAGTCTGTAACAAATAATATAAATATAACACAACATTTAGGCAAAAGAGAGGTCACGTGTACCCATATAAATAACAATAACCATTAAACACAGTATAGAAACCCGGGATATACTAGGGAGAGTCTGACTTACATAAATACTCAATGATATTACTATGGATATTATGAAGAGCGAAATATGTTGATGAGGTAAAATAAACCACAGATATACTAGTGGGATGCAGTGTATATGCGCCATGCGAACTATCCATCTAGAAAAGGTAAGATGAAACCCAAAAGCACTAGTGCATAGTGATATACATGTTCCATGAGAGCTAACTATCCACAAGAGGGGACATGAGACCTAGAAAGTACTAGAGCAATGTGAAGTAGCTGTGCCATGGGAGATAAATATCTAAAAGAGGTGATATAGAGCGTAGGACTTTAAACTATACATCATCATAAGAGATACAATGTCAACAATAAGCTTTGTAAAGCTAGATAACTCTGTTTAGTGATAGATTTATCCTATATCTTATACTGTAACATATGTCCAGCACCCTGCAGAAAGAGCCCATGCGTCTAACTAAGGATGAAAACTTATATGCCAGACCGTGCCTTCCCAGTTAGCACCGTCCAGCAATATCTAGTGATGCCTGCATGGAAACACTGCAGTGACCAGACAAAGTATCTCTGAAATTAAGGGAACTGTTTGGTAATATCAAAGCTCTAAATATTTCACTAAGTAGCAGACCAACTCTCTATCTAACTGAGGCATGTATAATAATGTGTTTCTATACAGTGAGGAGCTTTAAAAGAAAGAAGGTAGTAGCTTGTAGGCATAAAATGTTAAAAAAACTGTGGTAAGAATAAACACCACTGGAGTCTGCGTGTCCCTTGACATAGACTGTAACCTGTACAAGCATAGGGGCTATCAACTACGGGGGCTGAGTGTTGTCTGAGGAGACTAAGTTACAATGACCCTCAATAAAAAAAGTAAAAAAAAATAAAAAAAAAAAAATTATACAGCAGTAATCTGTGTTGGTGAACCTGACTTCTGTTAATAGGCTGTTTGTATATGCTATGGGTTTACTTAGAGGATATACTCGGTATATTATACATTCCATTCTAGCAAAAAAAAAATGAGTAAACATGAAGCATAATTTTAACACCTTGCATTGACAATGGTGAGTACAGACATGCAATATATAACAGGACGTAGCATGGTAAACACTGTAAGCCCACATGCACAACAAATGCAGCATAAACCCACTGGTATCCAGAGAGAGGTTACTGATGGCCCAGATGGTGAAACGGGTGGATAAAACTACCCTTTCTATACTATATAGGAGCATAACACTGCGTCTCCTGGAGACCAGTATTCACCCAGAAAGGGTCCAGCATCTGGTAGAAGATAACTGTGTTGATGTACCACTCCATATGTGTCTGATGTACAGGGAAGTTAAGGTTCAAATTGACCCCAAGTAAACATAGACCCCTAAGGACCAGACAGATAATAACAAACGGTAACTCTTTAGCAACTAAAATTTAGTCTTAATTAGATATAGCAGTTCGTCCAGATCAATAGGAGCAGAAATCGGAGCCTCCAGAACAGTCCAACTCACAGTATGCAACCTTTGGGAAGTCAAAGGATCGTCCAGTCAAGCCCGCAAATCAGTCCAGTGTCACTGAGCATCTCAGCCGATACCTTCCCTCATACATGTAAATATAGTGGTGCAACAGAGAAGTCGGCAGTCAGGGCTATTAACATAGCAATATCCGCTGGAGCAGACGCACAGCTGAAGTTCATCCACTTCGTCAGTTGAAGTAATCATGCTACAGTGCTCCGGATCTAGGAGTGCCTGGGGCCTTGAAAATTCCGGGTAGTCGGCTTTGCGCTGCTGAGACCCGCCCAGAGCGGGAGCCTAAAAGCTCAGTCCCATATCAGGCAAAATAAGGGTCGCATCAGGCATAGGAAGCTTCCCGGTCGAAGGTAAATGGTTGTCAGCTAGACCTTTAACAACCAAATCGTGTGTAGCAGGCTTCAGAAGCGCTGTGAGTTCAGCAAAATTCTCCTCCATCCGCCATATTAGATTAGTGAGCAGGGACTGTACCGCAGTGTAGGTGCTTTCTTCAGCGGTTATTAGTGCCATTCCTGGCTGTTAAGCTCATATCCTTGTTCCGTTCCTAAAGTAGGCTTATGGAATACCTTGTTAGGTAGTTTAGGCTGTATAGAAGGTTTTGTGCTTCTTAAAGGCGCAGTAGCGTTTTATATATTGCTTGTAAACTTATTGTGAAGTGTTTTTCAAGCTTGCCAGTCTTATTGCTAGTCTGTTTAAACATGTCTGACATAGATGAATCTACTTGTTCATTATGTTTGAAAGCCAGTGTGGAGCCCCATAGAAATATGTGTACTAAATATTGATTTCACTTTAAATAATAAAGGTCAGTCTTTATCTATAAAAGAATTATCACCAGACGACAAGGGGGAAGTTATGCCGACTAACTCTCCTCACGTGTCAGTACCTTCGCCTCCCGCTCAGGGGGCGCATGCTATTATGGCGCCAAGTACATCAGAGACGCCCATAGCAATTACTTTACAGGACATGGCTACAATCATGAATAATACCCTGTCAGAAGTATTATCTAGATTGCCGAATTGAGAGGCAAGCGCGATAGCTCTGGGATTAGGAGAGATGCAGAGCGTGCTGGTGCTGTAAGAGCCATGTCTGATACTGCGTCACAGTTTGCAGAACATGAGGTCGGAGAGCTTCATTCTGTGGGTGACGGATCTGATCCGGGGAAACCTAATTCAGAGATCTCTAATTTTAAATTTAAGCTTGAGAACCTCCGTGTATTGCTTGGGGAGGTTTTAGCTGCTCTGAACGACAGTAACACAGTTGCAATTCCAGAGAAATTGTGTAGGCTGGCTAGTTACTATGCGGTGCCGGTGTGTACTGATGTTTTCCCTATACCTAAAAGGCTTACAGAAATTATTAGCAAGGAGTTGGATAGACCCGGTGTGCCCTTTTCCCCACCTCCTATATTTAGAAAAATGTTTCCAATAGACGCCACTACACGGGACTTATGGCAGACGGTCCCTAAGGTGGAGGGAGCAGTTTCTACTTTAGCAAAGCGTACCACTATCCCGGTTGAGGATAGTTGTGCTTTTTCGGATCCAATGGATAAAAAATTAGAAGGTTACCTTAAGAAAATGTTTGTTCAACAAGGTTTTATCCTGCAGCCCCTTGCATGCATTGCGCCTGTCACTGCTGCTGCGGCATTCTGGTTTGAGTCTCTGGAAGAGGCCATTCACACAGCTCCATTGGATGAAATTATGGACAAGCTAAAATCACTTAAGCTAGCTAACTCATTTGTTTCTGATGCCATTGTACATTTGACTAAACCAACGACTAAGAACTCCGGATTTGCCATCCAGGCGCGGAGAGCACTATGGCTTAAATCTTGGTCAGCTGACGTGACTTCTAAATCTAAATTACTTAATATTCCTTTCAAGGGGCAGACCTTATTTGGGTCCGGCTTGAAAGAAATTATTGCTGACATTACTGGAGGTAAGGGTCATACCCTTCCTCAGGACAGGGCCAAATCAAAGGCCAAACAGTCTAATTTTCGTGCCTTTCGAAATTTCAAGGCAGGAGCAGCATCAACTTCCTCCGGTCCAAAACAGGAAGGAACTGTTGCTCATTCCAGACAGGCCTGGAAACCTAACCAGTCCTGGAACAAGGGCAAGCAGGCCAGAAAACCTGCTACTGCCCCCAAGACAGCATGAAGGAACGGCCCCCTATCCGGAAACGGATCTAGTGGGGGGCAAGAGATGTCCAGGATCCCTTGGGCGTTGGAGATCATATCTCAGGGATATCTTCTGGACTTCAAGGCTTCTCCTCCTCAAGGGAGATTCCATCTTTCAAGGTTATCAGAAAACCAGATAAAGAAAGAGGCATTCCTACGCTGTGTACAAGACCTCCTAGTAATGGGGGTGATCCACCCAGTTCCGCGGACGGAACGAGGACAGGGATTTTATTCAAATCTGTTTGTGGTTCCCAAGAAAGAAGGAACCTTCAGACCAATCTTGGACCTAAAGATCTTAAACAAATTCCTAAGAGTTCCATCATTCAAAATGGAAACTATTTGGACCATCCTACCCATCCTACCCATGATCCAAGAGGGTCAGTACATGACCACAGTGGACTTAAAGGATGCCTACCTTCACATACCGATTCACAAAGATCATCATCGGTTCCTAAGATTTGCCTTTCTAGACAGGCATTACCAATTTGTAGCTCTCCCCTTCGGGTTGGCTACGGCCCCGAGAATCTTTACAAAGGTTCTGGGCTCACTTCTGGCGGTTCTAAGACCGCGAGGCATAGCGGTGGCTCCGTATCTAGACGACATCCTGATACAGGCGTCAAGCTTTCAAATTGCCAAGTCTCATACAGAGATAGTTCTGGCATTTCTGAGGTTGCATGGGTGGAAGGTGAACGTGGAAAAGAGTTCTCTATCACCACTCACAAGAGTCTCCTTCCTAGGGACTCTGATAGATTCTGTAGAAATGAAAATTTACCTGACGGAGGCCAGGTTATCAAAACTTTTAAATGCTTGCCGTGTCCTTCATTCCATTCCACGCCCGTCAGTGGCTCAGTGCATGGAAGTAATCGGCTTAATGGTAGCGGCAATGGACATAGTGCCATTTGCGCGCCTGCATCTCAGACCGCTGCAATTGTGCATGCTAGGTCAGTGGAATTGAGATTACTCAGATTTGTCCCCTCTACTAAATCTGGATCAAGAGACCAGAGATTCTCTTCTCTGGTGGCTATCTCGGGTCCATCTGTCCAAGGGTATGACCTTTTGCAGGCCAGATTGGACGATTGTAACAACAGATGCCAGCCTTCTAGGCTGGGGCGCAGTCTGGAATTCCCTGAAGGCTCAGGGATTGTGGACTCAGGAGGAAAAACTCCTCCCAATAAATATTCTGGAGTTAAGAGCAATATTCAATGCTCTTCTAGCTTGGCCTCAGTTAGCAACACTAAGGTTCATCAGATTTCAGTCGGACAACATCACGACTGTGGCTTACATCAACCATCAAGGGGGAACCAGGAGTTCCCTAGCGATGTTAGAAGTCTCAAAGATAATTCGCTGGGCAGAGTCTCACTCTTGCCACTTGTCAGCGATCCACATCCCAGGCGTGGAGAACTGGGAGGCGGACTTTCTAAGTCGTCAGACTTTTCATCCGGGGGAGTGGGAACTCCATCCGGAGGTGTTTGCTCAACTGGTCCATCGTTGGGGCAAACCAGAACTGGATCTCATGGCATCTCACCAGAACGCCAAACTTCCTTGTTACGGATCCAGGTCCAGGGACCCGGGAGCGACGCTGATAGATGCTCTAGCAGCTCCTTGGTTCTTCAACATGGCTTATGTGTTTCCACCGTTTCCTCTGCTGCCTCGACTGATTGCCAAGATCAAACAGGAGAGAGCATCGGTGATTCTGATAGCGCCTGCGTGGCCACGCAGGACCTGGTATGCAGACCTAGTGGACATGTCGTCCTGTCTACCATGGACTCTGCCTCTGAGGCAAGACCTTCTAATACAAGGTCCTTTCAATCATCCAAATCTAATTTCTCTGAGACTGACTGCATGGAGATTGAACGATTGATCCTATCAAAGCGTGGCTTCTCCGAGTCAGTTATTGATACCTTAATACAGGCACGAAAGCCTGTTACCAGGAAAATCTACCATAAGATATGGCGTAAATACTTGTATTGGTGCGAATCCAAGAGTTACTCATGGAGTAAGGTTAGGATTCCTAGGATATTGTCTTTTCTCCAAGAGGGTTTGGAAAAAGGCTTATCTGCTAGTTCGTTAAAGGGACAGATTTCTGCTCTGTCTATTCTTTTGCACAAGCGTCTGGCAGAAGTTCCAGACGTCCAGGCTTTTTGTCAGGCTTTGGCTAGGATTAAGCCTGTGTTTAAAACTGTTGCTCCTCCGTGGAGCTTAAACTTGGTTCTTAAAGTTCTTCAAGGAGTTCCGTTTGAACCCCTTCATTCCATTGATATTAAACTTTTATCTTGGAAAGTTCTGTTTTTGATGGCTATTTCCTCAGCTCGAAGAGTCTCTGAGTTATCTGCCTTACATTGTGATTCTCCTTATCTGATTTTCCATTCAGACAAGGTAGTTCTGCGTACTAAACCTGGCTTTTTACCTAAGGTTGTTTCTAACAGGAATATCAATCAAGAGATTGTTGTCCCATCATTGTGCCCTAATCCTTCTTCAAAGAAGGAACGTCCTTTGCATAATCTGGACGTAGTCCGTGCCTTGAAGTTCTACTTACAGGCAACTAAAGATTTTCGTCAAACATCTGCCCTGTTTGTCGTTTATTCTGGACAGAGGAGAGGTCAAAAAGCTTCGGAAACCTCTCTTTCTTTTTGGCTAAGAAGCATAATTCGCTTAGCCTATGAGACTGCTGGACAGCAGCCCCCTGAAAGGATTACAGCTCATTCTACTAGAGCTGTGGCTTCCACCTGGGCCTTTAAGAATGATGCCTCTGTTGAACAGATTTGCAAGGCTGCGACTTGGTCTTCGCTTCACACTTTTTCAAAATTTTACAAATTTGACACTTTTGCTTCTTCGGAGGCTGTTTTTGGGAGAAAGGTTCTACAGGCAGTGGTTCCTTCCGTTTAAGTTCCTGCCTTGTCCCTCCCATCATCCGTGTACTTAAGCTTTGGTATTGGTATCCCACAAGTAATGGATGATCCGTGGACTGGATACACTTAACAAGAGAAAACATAATTTATGCTTACCTGATAAATTTATTTCTCTTGTAGTGTATCCAGTCCACGGCCCGCCCTGTCTTTTTAAGGCAGATCTAAATTTTTAATTAAATTACAGTCACCACTGCACCCTATGGTTTCTCCTTTCTTGTCTTGTTTCGGTCGAATGACTGGATATGACATGTGAGGGGAGGAGCTATATAGCAGCTCTGCTGTGGGTGATCCTCTTGCAACTTCCTGTTGGGAAGGGAATATATCCCACAAGTAATGGATGATCCGTGGACTGGATACACTACAAGAGAAATAAATTTATCAGGTAAGCATAAATTATGTTTTTATGTCTTTTCCCTCCTCTGGTGTCTTATTGAGGATAGAGACAGTAACTATGTATGAAACATAGAATAATTAAATAAGTGTTTTCTCCAACATAGGTGTGTCCGGTCCACGGCGTCATCCTTACTTGTGGGATATTCTCTTCCCCAACAGGAAATGGCAAAGAGCCCAGCAAAGCTGGTCACATGATCCCTCCTAGGCTCCGCCTACCCCAGTCATTCTCTTTGCCGTTGTACAGGCAACATCTCCACGGAGATGGCTTAGAGTTTTTTAGTGTTTAACTGTAGTTTTTATTATTCAATCAAGAGTTTGTTATTTTGAAATAGTGCTGGTATGTACTATTTACTCAGAAACAGAAAAGAGATGAAGATTTCTGTTTGTATGAGGAAAATGATTTTAGCAACCGTCACTAAAATCCATGGCTGTTCCACACAGGACTGTTGAGAGCAATTAACTTCAGTTGGGGGAACAGTGAGCAGTCTCTTGCTGCTTGAGGTATGACACATTCTAACAAGACGATGTAATGCTGGAAGCTGTCATTTTCCCTCTGGGATCCGGTAAGCCATGTTTATTACGATTGTAAATAAGGGCTTCAAAAGGGCTTATTAAGACTGTAGACTTTTTTTGGGCTAAATCGATTGATTATTAACACATATTTAGCCTTGAGGAATCATTTTATCTGGGTATTTTGATATAATAATATCGGCAGGCACTGTTTTAGACACCTTATTCTTTAGGGGCTTTCCCAAAGCATAGGCAGAGCCTCATTTTCGCGCCGGTGTTGCGCACTTGTTTTTGAGAGGCATGGCATGCAGTCGCATGTGAGAGGAGCTCTGATACTTAGAAAAGACTTTCTGAAGGCGTCATTTGGTATCGTATTCCCCTTGGGGCTTGGTTGGGTCTCAGCGAAGCAGATACCAGGGACTGTAAAGGGGTTAAAGTTCAAAACGGCTCCGGTTCCGTTATTTTAAGGGTTAAAGCTTCCAAATTTGGTGTGCAATACTTTTAAGGCTTTAAGACACTGTGGTGAAAATTTGGTGAATTTTGAACAATTCCTTCATGTTTTTTCGCATTTGCAGTAATAAAGTGTGTTCAGTTTAAAATTTAAAGTGACAGTAACGGTTTTATTTTAAAACGTTTTTTGTACTTGTTATCAAGTTTATGCCTGTTTAACATGTCTGAACTACCAGATAGACTGTGTTCTGAATGTGGGGAAGCCAGAATTCCTATTCATTTAAATAAATGTGATTTATGTGACAATGACAATGATGCCCAAGATGATTCCTCAAGTGAGGGGAGTAAGCATGGTACTGCATCATTCCCTCCTTCGTCTACACGAGTCTTGCCCACTCAGGAGGCCCCTAGTACATCTAGCGCGCCAATACTCCTTACTATGCAACAATTAACGGCTGTAATGGATAATTCTGTCAAAAACATTTTAGACAAAATGAACACTTATCAGCGTAAGCGCGACTGCTCTGTTTTAGATACTGAAGAGCATGACGACGCTGATATTAATATTTCTGAAGGGCCCCTAACTCAGTCTGATGGGGCCAGGGAGGTTTTGTCTGAGGGAGAAATTACTGATTCAGGGAACATTTCTCAACAAGCTGAACCTGATGTGATTGCATTTAAATTTAAGTTGGAACATCTCCGCATTCTGCTTAAGGAGGTATTATCCACTCTGGATGATTGTGACAAGTTGGTCATCCCAGAGAAACTATGTAAAATGGACAAGTTCCTAGAGGTGCCGGGGCTCCCAGAAGCTTTTCCTATACCCAAGCGGGTGGCGGACATTGTTAATAAAGAATGGGAAAGGCCCGGTATTCCTTTCGTCCCTCCCCCCATATTTAAAAAATTGTTTCCTATGGTCGACCCCAGAAAGGACTTATGGCAGACAGTCCCCAAGGTCGAGGGAGCGGTTTCCACTTTAAACAAACGCACCACTATACCCATAGAGGATAGTTGTGCTTTCAAAGATCCTATGGATAAAAAATTAGAAGGTTTGCTTAAAAAGATGTTTGTTCAGCAGGGTTACCTTCTACAACCAATTTCATGCATTGTCCCTGTCGCTACAGCCGCATGTTTCTGGTTCGATGAGCTGATAAAGGCGGTCGACAGTGATTCTCCTCCTTATGAGGAGATTATGGACAGAATCAATGCTCTCAAATTGGCTAATTCTTTCACCCTAGACGCCACCTTGCAATTGGCTAGGTTAGCGGCTAAGAATTCTGGGTTTGCTATTGTGGCGCGCAGAGCGCTTTGGTTGAAATCTTGGTCGGCTGATGCGTCTTCCAAGAACAAGCTACTTAACATTCCTTTCAAGGGGAAAACGCTGTTTGGCCCTGACTTGAAAGAGATTATCTCGGATATCACTGGGGGTAAGGGCCACGCCCTTCCTCAGGATCGGCCTTTCAAGGCAAAAAATAAACCTAATTTTCGTCCCTTTCGTAGAAACGGACCAGCCCAAAGTGCTACGTCCTCTAAGCAAGAGGGTAATACTTCTCAAGCCAAGCCAGCTTGGAGACCAATGCAAGGCTGGAACAAGGGAAAGCAGGCCAAGAAACCTGCCACTGCTACCAAGACAGCATGAAATGTTAGCCCCCGATCCGGGACCGGATCTGGTGGGGGGCAGACTCTCTCTCTTCGCTCAGGCTTGGGCAAGAGATGTTCTGGATCCTTGGGCGCTAGAAATAGTCTCCCAAGGTTATCTTCTGGAATTCAAGGGACTTCCCCCAAGGGGGAGGTTCCACAGGTCTCAGTTGTCTTCAGACCACATAAAAAGACAGGCATTCTTACATTGTGTAGAAGACCTGTTAAAAATGGGAGTGATTCATCCCGTTCCATTAAGAGAACAAGGGATGGGGTTCTACTCCAATCTGTTTATAGTTCCCAAAAAAGAGGGAACGTTCAGACCAATCTTAGATCTCAAGATCTTAAACAAGTTTCTCAAGGTTCCATCGTTCAAGATGGAAACCATTCGAACTATTCTTCCTTCCATCCAGGAAGGTCAATTCATGACCACGGTGGATTTAAAGGATGCGTATCTACATATTCCTATCCACAAGGAACATCATCGGTTCCTGAGGTTCGCATTCCTGGACAAACATTACCAGTTCGTGGCGCTTCCTTTCGGATTAGCCACTGCTCCAAGGATTTTCACAAAGGTACTAGGGTCCCTTCTAGCTGTGCTAAGACCAAGGGGCATTGCTGTAGTACCTTACTTGGACGACATTCTGATTCAAGCGTCGTCCCTTCCTCAAGCAAAGGCTCACACGGACATTGTCCTGGCCTTTCTCAGATCTCACGGATGGAAAGTGAACGTGGAAAAGAGTTCTCTATCTCCGTCAACAAGGGTTCCCTTCTTGGGAACAATAATAGACTCCTTAGAAATGAGGATTTTTCTGACAGAGGCCAGAAAAACAAAACTTCTAGACTCTTGTCGGATACTCCATTCCGTTCCTCTTCCTTCCATAGCTCAGTGCATGGAAGTGATCGGGTTGATGGTAGCGGCAATGGACATAGTTCCTTTTGCACGCATTCATCTAAGACCATTACAACTGTGCATGCTCAGTCAGTGGAATGGGGACTATACAGACTTGTCTCCGAAGATACAAGTAAATCAGAGGACCAGAGACTCACTCCGTTGGTGGCTGTCCCTGGACAACCTGTCACGAGGGATGACATTCCGCAGACCAGAGTGGGTCATTGTCACGACCGACGCCAGTCTGATGGGCTGGGGCGCGGTCTGGGGATCCCTGAAAGCTCAGGGTCTTTGGTCTCGGGAAGAATCTCTTCTACCGATAAATATTCTGGAACTGAGAGCGATATTCAATGCTCTCAAGGCTTGGCCTCAGCTAGCGAGGGCCAAGTTCATACGGTTTCAATCAGACAACATGACAACTGTTGCGTACATCAACCATCAGGGGGGAACAAGGAGTTCCCTGGCGATGGAAGAAGTGACCAAAATCATTCTATGGGCGGAGTCTCACTCCTGCCACCTGTCTGCTATCCACATCCCAGGAGTGGAAAATTGGGAAGCGGATTTTCTGAGTCGTCAGACATTGCATCCGGGGGAGTGGGAACTCCATCCGGAAATCTTTGCCCAAGTCACTCAGCTGTGGGGCATTCCAGACATGGATCTGATGGCCTCTCGTCAGAACTTCAAAGTTCCTTGCTACGGGTCCAGATCCAGGGATCCCAAGGCGGCTCTAGTGGATGCACTAGTAGCACCTTGGACCTTCAAACTAGCTTATGTGTTCCCGCCGTTTCCTCTCATCCCCAGGCTGGTAGCCAGGATCAATCAGGAGAGGGCGTCGGTGATCTTGATAGCTCCTGCGTGGCCACGCAGGACTTGGTACGCAGATCTGGTGAATATGTCATCGGCTCCTCCTTGGAAGCTACCTTTGAGACGAGACCTTCTTGTTCAGGGTCCGTTCGAACATCCGAATCTGGTTTCACTCCAGCTGACTGCTTGGAGATTGAACGCTTGATCTTATCGAAGCGAGGGTTCTCAGATTCTGTTATCGATACTCTTGTTCAGGCCAGAAAGCCTGTAACTAGAAAGATTTACCACAAAATTTGGAAAAAATATATCTGTTGGTGTGAATCTAAAGGATTCCCTTGGGACAAGGTTAGGATTCCTAGGATTCTATCCTTCCTTCAAGAAGGATTGGAAAAAGGATTATCTGCAAGTTCCCTGAAGGGACAGATTTCTGCCTTGTCTGTGTTACTTCACAAAAAGCTGGCCGCTGTGCCAGATGTTCAAGCCTTTGTTCAGGCTCTGGTTAGAATTAAGCCTATTTACAAACCTTTGACTCCTCCTTGGAGTCTCAATTTAGTTCTTTCAGTTCTTCAGGGGGTTCCGTTTGAACCCTTGCATTCCGTTGATATTAAGTTATTATCTTGGAAAGTTTTGTTTTTAGTTGCAATTTCTTCTGCTAGAAGAGTTTCAGAATTATCTGCTCTGCAGTGTTCTCCTCCTTATCTGGTGTTCCATGCAGATAAGGTGGTTTTACGTACTAAACCTGGTTTTCTTCCAAAAGTTGTTTCTAACAAAAACATTAACCAGGAGATTATCGTACCTTCTCTGTGTCCGAAACCAGTTTCAAAGAAGGAACGTTTGTTGCACAATTTGGATGTTGTTCGCGCTCTAAAATTCTATTTAGATGCTACAAAGGATTTTAGACAAACATCTTCCTTGTTTGTTGTTTATTCCGGTAAAAGGAGAGGTCAAAAAGCAACTTCTACCTCTCTCTCTTTTTGGATTAAAAGCATCATCAGATTGGCTTACGAGACTGCCGGACGGCAGCCTCCCGAAAGAATCACAGCTCATTCCACTAGGGCTGTGGCTTCCACATGGGCCTTCAAGAACGAGGCTTCTGTTGATCAGATATGTAGGGCAGCGACTTGGTCTTCACTGCACACTTTTACCAAATTTTACAAGTTTGATACTTTTGCTTCTTCTGAGGCTATTTTTGGGAGAAAGGTTTTGCAAGCCGTGGTGCCTTCCATTTAGGTGACCTGATTTGCTCCCTCCCTTCATCCGTGTCCTAAAGCTTTGGTATTGGTTCCCACAAGTAAGGATGACGCCGTGGACCGGACACACCTATGTTGGAGAAAACAGAATTTATGTTTACCTGATAAATTACTTTCTCCAACGGTGTGTCCGGTCCACGGCCCGCCCTGGTTTTTTTAATCAGGTCTGATAATTTATTTTCTTTAACTACAGTCACCACGGTACCATATGGTTTCTCCTATGCAAATATTCCTCCTTAACGTCGGTCGAATGACTGGGGTAGGCGGAGCCTAGGAGGGATCATGTGACCAGCTTTGCTGGGCTCTTTGCCATTTCCTGTTGGGGAAGAGAATATCCCACAAGTAAGGATGACGCCGTGGACCGGACACACCGTTGGAGAAAGTAATTTATCAGGTAAACATAAATTCTGTTTTTAATGGAAGATGGCATCTATGTTATATAGAGGTATATTCAGCATGCTGCTTGTACTATGTTAGCTGGAAGTGAACGGCCATACTCTCACTGTAATTTAGTTAAGAAATATAAGATGGCTCTTGTGTAAACTATATTACTCCATTATATACCTAATTCATATATCATTGTCATTATTAATAATAAGAAAAGAGGTTCACTAATATTTTTCTCCTATATTAAGATGATTGTTCATGAGTGATCTTAGTTAAATTGAGGAGATGTATTCATTTAAATAATTGAGGTTTGAAATGCTTTTGGTCATTCATTTTTGTCCTAGTCTATTTGACTATATTAACCTTGAATGTATCAGTTGCATGTCTCATACTTAAAGTGCTTATTTATATGATGTGTATCAAAATGTGCAGGGGTCCTGCGAGTCCCCAATTATTATTGTTATATATTGTTTAAAATGAATAAAATTCCACTCAAAAAAAAAAAAAAAAAAGTAACAGTTGTGACTAGTGAGGTTGTGCTCTTGGTAATAAAAGAGGAATTTACAATTTTTCTCTACATAAATATTTACTCTCTGTGCTTATGCTGTAATAGAAAGTACACTTTTAAGGAGAGATTCTGACATTGCAAAACTTCCTTAATCAGAATACAAACATTTGTAACCAAACTAATTTAGTACATATAGTACAGAAATGACACCAGTACTGTTGATCTTCCATCCATGTTCTCAGTAGGAGGTAAAGATAAATTCAGGTGACTTCTGCCCAGTCCTGGACTCTCTCCATTCTCTTGCTTCTTCCTGTTCACATTTTCACAGCTGTTTGGAAAATTGATAAAACAAGAGACGAGGGGCAGATGGCTCTTAATATGTGAAGATCGCTTATAAATATAAGTTTTGCAAATCATCAAGCAACTACACTAAAAATGATTCCCATCCGTGTAAGGCATTTCAAATAGGGCGTGCTCAGCTGAATCTGCTCTTTTCACACCAGCAGGCATCTCCATTTGTAATGAGCCTTTAAACTTTTTGTTTCTCTTATATTTTTGTGGGATTTATCTTACAGTGGGATAAGGAAAGTAAACCCTTGTGCTCACCTTGTATTGCCATCAATTGCTTTTATATTATTTAGTATATGTATTTGCCATCATAATGAATCTCATCAGTTTTAGGTGATTTGATAATGCTTTTTATTGCAGCATTGATATTGGAGACAGTCCTGTTGCACCAGCCCCAGCTGCTGCTCTGGAGCAGACCCAGGTCATCCCCTCACAAGGAGATCTTCTTGGCGACCTTCTTAATCTTGACTTGGGACCCCCAGGAAATGTGCCACAAGTGTCCTCTATGCAGATGGGAGCGGTTGACCTGCTAGGTGGAGGCCTTGACAGCTTGGTAAGTAAATATTTAGTTTCTTTCAGACGCTGTTTTGTGAGGAAGCGTTAACAATTTGCCTTTTGTTTAACTTGTGCCAACCGATAAATTGGATTGATACATAGTTACAAAACCTATGACTCCCCATTATGCACAATCATTCCCTTCAGTTCAATTTATTTTTTTCCTAAGATATGGAGAGTCCACAATTTCATTCAATTACTAGTGAAAATATCACTCCTGGCCAGCAGGAGGCGGCAAAGAGCACCACAGCAAAGCTGTTAAGTATTACTCCCCTACCCATAATCCCCAGTCATTCTCTTTGCCTCTGTCAATGGAGGAGGTGAAGTTCGGATTTTATTTGGGTTTTTCATTATAACGCTTTTGTCATAGTACTCTCTCAAAGTGACAGTAGTCCTTTCTTCAAATTCATTTATCTTTTATTTTTGGGGCTTTTGCCGCTTCCTTACAAGGGTAAGACTTTGTTTGGACCTGGACTGGCAGAAATAATATCTGATATTACAGGTTGAAAAGGATCTTTTCTGCCGCAAGACAAGAATAATAGACTTAAAGGACATCAAAGTAATTTTCGTTCCTTTCGTAATTTCAAAGGTCAGAAGTCTTCCTCTTCCACTTCCAAACAGGAGCAATCCAGGTCTTCTTGGAGACCCAGTCAGTCTTGGAACAAGGGGAAACAGTCTAAGAAACCCACAGCTGACTGTAAATCAGCATGAAGGGTCGGCCCTCGGTCCGGGATCGGATCAAGTGGGGGGCAGACTTTCCATGTTTTGTCAGGCGTAGTTACGATATGTCCCAGATCCTTGGGCTGTGGGCATAGTTTCTCAGGGTTACAAGATAGATTTCATATCTCTCTCTCCCAGGGGCAGATTTTACCTCTCAAGATTATCTGCAGATCAGGTAAAAAGAGAGGCATTCTTGAACTGCGTTCAGGAGTGATTGTTCCAGTTCCTGTAAAGGAACAGGGTCTAGGATTTTATTCAAATCTGTTTGTGGATCCCAAAAAAGGGGGAACTTTTTGTCCCATTTTAGACCTAAGGTGTCTCAACAAGTTTCTCAGGGTGCCATCCTTCAAAATGGAAACCATTCGCTCCATTCTTCCTTTAGTCCAAGAGCGTCAGTTCATGACGACCATAGACCTGAAGGACGCATATCTTCATGTTCCTATTCACATTACAAATCCCTGAGATTCGCTTTTCTAGACAAACATTTTCAGTTTGTGGCACTTCTATTTGGCCTTGCCACAGCTCCCAGAATTCTTTCAAAGGTTCTGGGGGCTCTCTTGGCAGTGATCAGGTCTCGGGGAATTGCAGTGGTGCCATACTTAGATGACATATTGGTTCAGGCGCCATCTTTTTAGCAAGCAAACTCTCATACAGAGATATTGTTGGAAAGAGTTCCCTTGTTCCAGCTTCAAGGGTTGTGTTCTTAGGGACTATAATAGATTCCCTATTTATGAAAAAATTTCTGAAGGAGGTTAGGAAATCCAAAATTCTCTCTGCTTGCCTCGCTCTTCAGTCTACTGTAATCACCCAAGGTGGTCTCCGGAAGCATGTACCCTGAGAAAACCACTACGGAAGAGAGTCTCTCGTTGACAGGTCTAGATCTAGCCTCTGAGACAGATCCGAATGGTTTCAGTTCCATTGCCTGAGCATGCATAACTGCAGAGCTCTCAAATGGAATCAAGCAAAGGGAATGATGTCCATGGAAGCGACAATCAGACCAATTACCTCCATACATTGAGCTACTGATGGCCGCTTCCATGGACATCATTCCCTTTGCTTGATTACATTTGAGAGCTCTGCAGTTATGCATGCTAATGCAATGGAACGGAAACCAATCGGATCTGTCTCAGAGGATAGATCTAGACCTGTCAACGAGAGACTCTCTTCCGTGGTGGTTTTCTCAGGAACATCTTTCTCGGGGTACATGCTTCCAGAGGAGACCACCTTGGGTGATCGTGACCACGGATGCCATCCTGCTAGGCTGGGGAGCAATCTGGGCTTTTTAAGGGCTCAGGGTTTATGGACTCGAGAGGCGTTTGCTCTCCCCATAAACATCTTGGAGTTGAGAGCGATTTACAATTCTCTGATAACTTGGCCTCAGTTGTCCTTAGCCCAGTTTATCAGATTACAGTCGGACAATACATTAACCACCAGGGAGGAACTCTGAGTTCCTTAGCCATGAGGGAGGTGGCTCGGATTATTCAATGGGCGGAAGCTGACAATTGTTTATCTGCCATCCACATTCCAGGAGTGGACAACTGGGAAGCGGATTTCCTGAGCAGACAGACATTTCATCCCGGGAAGTGGGCTCTCCATCCGGAGGTTTTCTCCAGGTTAACCCTCAAATGGCGGGTACCAGAGTTGGATCTGACCGCGACTCAGCAGAATGCCAAGCTTCCAAGGTACGGTTCAAGGTCAAGAGATCCGCAGGCAGCTCTGATAGATGCTCTGGCGGTTCCTTGGGTGTTCAGTCTAGCTTATCTGTTTCCTCCGTTTGCACTCCTTCCACGAGTCATTGCTTGTATCAAACAGGAGAGAGCATCAGTAATTCTGAAGCTTCTGTGGAACAGATTTGCAAGGCTTCAACTTGGTCCTCTCTGCACACTTTTTCCAAATTTTATAAATTTGATATTTTTGCTGAGGCCTCTTTTGGGAGAAAGGTTATTCAAACGGTGGTGCCTTCTGTTTAGGTCTGCCTGTCTTGTTCTTCCTCCCTTTTCATTCTGTGTCCTCTAGCTTGGGTATTGGTTCCACTAGTAATTGAATGACGTTGTGGACTCTCCATATCTTAGGAAAGAAAACAAAATTTATGCTTACCTGATAAATGTCTTTCTTTACGGATATGGAGAGACCACAACCCCACCCTTAATTAAGACAGTTATTTTTTTACTAAACCTCAGGCACCTCTACAACTTTGTGTTATTCCTTTTTCCATTTCTCTTCGGGCGAATGACTGGAGATTATTGGTAGGGGAGTGATACTTAATAGCTTTGCTGTGGTGCTCTTTGCCTCCTCCTGCTGGCCAGGAGTGATAGCCCCACTAGTAATTGAATGACGTGGACTCTCCATATCCGAAAAGAAAGAAATGTATCAGGTAAGCATAAATTCTGTTTTTTTGTGTTAGTTGTCAGAAAGGGAGCTGTGCTTGTTTTCTTTTTGTTGAAGCTTTTTATTTTGTTTGTTTAGTGTATTTATTTTCCAAAGCCTTGTTTACTTGATGAAACTTTGTTCCTGTAGGGTAATGTTACAAAGCCTTTCAATTTATAGATACATTTTATAGACACCCTAACATTGTATCCAACACTTTAATAGAGAAAAGCTGTTCTTGTGCTTCAGATCCTTACACACTGTTGTAGCTTGTGCTACATGGTAGTATGAACGAAGATCAGCATAAGAGGTAACTGCATTCCTCACTCCCTTCATTCCTTATTTTCAGTTCTTAAAGGGACAGTGTAGCCAAAATTAAACTTTCATGATTCAGATAGGGCATGCCATTTTTAAACAACTTTCCAATGTACTTTTATCATCAAATTTGCTTTGTTCTCTTGGTAATCTTTGTTGAAAGCTAAACCTAGGTAGGTTAATATGCTAATTTCTAATCCGTTGAAGGCCGCCTCTTATCTCAGTGTATTTTAACAGTTTTTCACAGCTAGATAGAGGTAGTTTGTGTGTTTCATATAGATAACATTGTGATCACTCCAGTGAAGTTCTTTTTGAGGCAGCACTGATTGGCTAAAATGCAAGTCTGTCAAAAGAACTGTAATAAGGGGGCAATCTGCAGAGACTTAGATACAAGGTAATCAGAGAGATAAAAAGTATATCAATATAACAGTGTTGGCTATGCAAAACTGGGGAATGGGTAAGAATTCTGGAGTAGACTGTCCCTTTAATCCTACTCTAGAGCTGGCTCTTTTCTTTATAATGACACAATAAGTCCACGGATCATCTAATTACTATTGGGAATATCACTCCTGCCCAGCAGGAGGCGGCAAAGAGCACCACAGCAAAGCTGTTAAATATCACCTCCCTTCCCTCCAACCAGAGTCATTCTCTTTGCCTATGTTAGAGCAAGGAAGTGGTAAAGTTAGGTGTTAGAAAAGATTCTTCAAGCAAGATTTTATTATTTTTTTTAAGTAGTGCAAGATTGTGCTGCTTTGTCCTAGGGTGTAGCCGTAGTCCATATCAGTCTCTTCAGTAGAGTAGTGGTGGCTTTCAAGCAATAGGAACTTGTGGGACATAATTCTCACTGCGCCTCCCATGTAGTTAATGCTGCCCTTATACTGAAAGCCTGAGTAAGATTTTTTCCACAGGTCCATGTGAGGGAGAAGACCTCTCAAGCCTAGTGAGCTGCCTTGCAGATTTATGAGGTAAGTGCTGACTTTATTTTTTCTGGGAAAATTGGGAACTTTATTCACTAAGGGACACATGAATTTCTCCTATATATTTGGGGGAACATATAAAGGCAGTATTATTATGGCAGGCACTGGGGCGGTTTATTAAGGCTCAGTTTGATGTGGTTTCACTTCTCCCGGCGGCTTGACTTTAAAATATGCCGACATGGAGGTTAATTTTTTAGACGCCCACGATGGGTGGGGCTAACTGAGGCGACAGTTTGCTGTTGTGCGCCATTTTCCCCTTCACTTCCTGTGACCGGAGGGTACAATAGGTCGTCTCAGATAGCAGTCTCAATCAGGAAAGCGCATAATAAGACTTAATGCTGCGCTTTTAGGACCGGACAGCTGTTCATTGGGCTGCAAATCGAGTTCCAGATCTTTTACTGGAGAATACTATCCGGTGTCAGCAGGGCAGGTAGGCATCTCCGCTAAGCTGAGGTGTAGAGGTGGTCAATAGTACTTGTATAACACTATTTAGTTCCTTACTGCAAAGAATAAAAAAGGTTATGTTTTAAAATTTAAAGAGACAGTAACTTTTTTTTGTGTTTTATTTTTTATCAAAAATGTAAGGGTTTTTTTTTTGGTAATTTGTTCCATTGTGAGTATGAATGGACCAAGAGGCCCTGCAGAATGTTATTTGTTCTTTGTTTTGATGCTAATGTGGAACCACCAATCCCTTTCTGTTCCTCATGTATTGAGAGAACTTTAAATTATAGGGATAGACTTTTTTTCTGAGCCAACATTGTCTAAGGCGGATGCTGTTCAGGAGTCTAATGACAATGTTCAATATATGCCGCAGCTATCTCCTCAAGTGTCCAAAATTTTATTGCCCACACATGCAGTGCCCTGCGCTTCCTCTCTAACTCCACCTGGAGTTACGTTGCAAGACATCGCTTCCCTCATGTCCACTGTGGTTTCTGATGCATTGTCTGCTTTTCCCATGCTGCAGGGAAAGCGCAAGAGGTAAAGTAAACATTCAGTAAGTGAGGTTACTGACGCAGTTGTTGCTATTTCGAATGCCCCCTCCCAGAAGCCTGAGGAGGAGGATACTTCAGTAGCATCTGAGGGTGAAATCTCAGATTCAGACAGTGTAATTCCTTCTGCTGATACTGAAGTTGTATCCTTCAGGTTTAAGCTGGAACACCTCTGTCTGTTACTTAAGGAGGTTTTAGCTACACTGGACGACAGCGACACCACGGTCGTAGTTAATCCTAAGAAATCCAGTTAGCTAAACAAATATTTTGATGTACCTTCCATGGTGGAGGTTTTTCCTGTACCAGATTGAGCTACAGAGATCATTGCTAAGGAATGGGAGAGACAGGGTATCCTTTTTTCCCCATCCCCTATATTTTAAAAGATGTTTCATATAGCAGACTCTATAAAGGAATCTTGGCAGACAGTACCCAAGGTGGAAGGGGCAATTTCCACTCTGGCTAAGAGGACTACTATTCCCATAGAGGATAGTTGTTCTTTTAAGGATCCTATGGACAATAAATTAGAGGGGTTACTCAAGAAGATGTATGTACACCAGGGTTTACAATGGCAACCTGCAGTGTGCATTGCTACCGTCACTAGTGCGGCGGCATACTGGTTTGATGCATTGTCTGATTCTATTAGGACAGACACTCACTCCCCTTGAAGAGATCCAGGCCCTTAATTTGGCCAATTCCTTTATTATGGATGCTTCCCTACAGGTTATTAAACTGGGAGCAAAGATTTCTGGTTTTGCTGTGCTGGCCTGCAGAGCTTTATGGTTAAAATCGTGGTCTGCGGATGTGTCATCTAAGTCTAAACTTTTGGCAATTTCTTACAAGGGAAAAACCTTGTTTGGACCGGGTTTGACGGAAATAATTTCTGACATTACGGAAGGAAAGGGCCATTTCTCCAACATAGGTGTGTCCGGTCCACGGCGTCATCCTTACTTGTGGGATATTCTCTTCCCCAACAGGAAATGGCAAAGAGCCCAGCAAAGCTGGTCACATGATCCCTCCTAGGCTCCGCCTACCCCAGTCATTCTCTTTGCCGTTGTACAGGCAACATCTCCACGGAGATGGCTTAGAGTTTTTTAGTGTTTAACTGTAGTTTTTATTATTCAATCAAGAGTTTGTTATTTTGAAATAGTGCTGGTATGTACTATTTACTCAGAAACAGAAAAGAGATGAAGATTTCTGTTTGTAAGAGGAAAATGATTTTAGCAACCGTTACTAAAATCCATGACTGTTCCACACAGGACTGTTGAGAGGAATTAACTTCAGTTGGGGGAACAGTGAGCAGTCTTTTGCTGCTTGAGGTATGACACATTCTAACAAGACGATGTAATGCTGGAAGCTGTCATTTTCCCTATGGGATCCGGTAAGCCATTTTTATTCAGACAGTAAATAAGGGCTTCACAAGGGCTTATTAAGACTGTAGACATTTTCTGGGCTAAATCGATTCATATATTACACATATTTAGCCTTGAGGAATCATTTAATCTGGGTATTTTGGTAAAATAATATCGGCAGGCACTGTTTTAGACACCTTATTCTTTAGGGGCTTTCCCTAATCATAGGCAGAGCCTCATTTTCGCGCCGGTATTGCGCACTTGTTTTTGAGAGGCATGACATGCAGTCGCATGTGTGAGGAGCTCTGATACATAGAAAAGACTTTCTGAAGGCGTCATTTGGTATCGTATTCCCCTTTGGGCTTGGTTGGGTCTCAGCAAAGCAGATACCAGGGACTGTAAAGGGGTTAAAGTTAAAAACGGCTCCGGTTCCGTTATTTTAAGGGTTAAAGCTTCCAAATTTGGTGTGCAATACTTTTAAGGCTTTAAGACACTGTGGTGAAATTTTGGTGAATTTTGAACAATTCCTTCATACTTTTTCGCAATTGCAGTAATAAAGTGTGTTCAGTTTAAAATTTAAAGTGACAGTAACGGTTTTATTTTAAAACGTTTTTTGTACTTTGTTATCAAGTTTATGCCTGTTTAACATGTCTGAACTACCAGATAGACTGTGTTCTGAATGTGGGGAAGCCAGGGTTCCTTCTCATTTAAATAAATGTGATTTATGTGACACTGAAAATGATGCCCAAGATGATTCCTCAAGTGAGGGGAGTAAGCATGGTACTGCATCATTCCCTCCTTCGTCTACACGAGTCTTGCCCACTCAGGAGGCCCCTAGTACATCTAGCGCGCCAATACTCCTTACTATGCAACAATTAACGGCTGTAATGGATAATTCTATCAAAAACATTTTAGCCAAAATGCCCACTTATCAGCGTAAGCGCGACTGCTCTGTTTTAGATACTGAAGAGCATGAGGACGCTGATGATAATGGTTCTGAAATGCCCCTACACCAGTCTGAGGGGGCCAGGGAGGTTTTGTCTGAGGGAGAAATTTCAGATTCAGGGAAAATTTCTCAACAAGCTGAACCCGATGTGATTACATTTAAATTTAAGTTGGAACATCTCCGCGCTCTGCTTAAGGAGGTATTATCCACTCTGGATGATTGTGAGAATTTGATCATCCCAGAGAAACTATGTAAAATGGACAAGTTCCTAGAGGTCCCGGGGCTCCCAGAAGCTTTTCCTATACCCAAGCGGGTGGCGGACATTGTAAATAAAGAATGGGAAAGGCCCGGTATACCTTTCGTCCCTCCCCCCATATTTAAAAAATTGTTTCCTATGGTCGACCCCAGAAAGGACTTATGGCAGACAGTCCCCAAGGTCGAGGGAGCGGTTTCTACTTTAAACAAACGCACCACTATACCCATAGAAGATAGTTGTGCTTTCAAAGATCCTATGGATAAAAAATTAGAAGGTTTGCTTAAAAAGATGTTTGTTCAGCAGGGTTACCTTCTACAACCAATTTCATACATTGTCCCTGTCACTACAGCCGCGTGTTTCTGGTTCGATGAGCTAGTAAAGGCGATCGATAGTGATTCTCCTCCTTATGAGGAGATTATGGACAGAATCCGTGCTCTCAAATTGGCTAATTCTTTCACCCTAGACGCCACTTTGCAATTGGCTAGGTTAGCGGCAAAGAATTCTGGGTTTGCTATTGTGGCGCGCAGAGCGCTTTGGTTGAAATCTTGGTCAGCTGATGCGTCTTCCAAGAACAAACTCCTTAACATTCCTTTCAAGGGGAAAACGCTGTTTGGCCCTGACTTGAAAGAGATTATCTCTGATATCACTGGGGGTAAGGGCCACGCCCTTCCTCAGGATAGGTCTTTCAAGGCCAAATATAAACCTAATTTTCGTCCCTTTCGTAGAAACGGACCAGCCCCAAGTGCTACGTCCTCTAAGCAAGAGGGTAATACTTCTCAAGCCAAGCCAGCCTGGAGACCAATGCAAGGCTGGAACAAGGGAAAGCAGGCCAAGAAACCTGCCACTGCTACCAAGACAGCATGAAATGTTGGCCCCCGATCCGGGACCGGATCTGGTGGGGGGCAGACTCTCTCTCTTCGCTCAGGCTTGGGCAAGAGATGTTCTGGATCCTTGGGCACTAGAAATAGTCTCCCAAGGTTATCTTCTGGAATTCAAGGGGCTTCCCCCAAGGGGGAGGTTCCACAGGTCTCAATTGTCTTCAGACCACATAAAAAGACAGGCATTCTTACATTGTGTAGAAGACCTGTTAAAAATGGGAGTGATTCATCCTGTTCCATTAGGAGAACAAGGGATGGGGTTCTACTCCAATCTGTTCATAGTTCCCAAAAAAGAGGGAACGTTCAGACCAATCTTAGATCTCAAGATCTTAAACAAGTTTCTCAAGGTTCCATCGTTCAAAATGGAAACCATTCGAACAATTCTTCCTTCCATCCAGGAAGGTCAATTCATGACCACGGTGGATTTAAAGGATGCGTATCTACATATTCCTATCCACAAGGAAAATCATCGGTTCCTAAGGTTCGCATTCCTGGACAAGCATTACCAGTTCGTGGCGCTTCCTTTCGGATTAGCCACTGCTCCAAGGATTTTCACAAAGGTACTAGGGTCCCTTCTAGCGGTACTAAGACCAAGGGGCATTGCAGTAGTTCCTTACTTGGACGACATTCTGATTCAAGCGTCGTCCCTTCCTCAAGCAAAGGCTCACACGGACATAGTCCTGGCCTTTCTCAGATCTCACGGATGGAAAGTGAACGTGGAAAAGAGTTCTCTATCTCCGTCGACAAGGGTTCCCTTCTTGGGAACAATAATAGACTCCTTAGAAATGAGGATTTTTCTGACAGAGGCCAGAAAAACAAAACTTCTAAACTCTTGTCAAACACTTCATTCCGTTCCTCTTCCTTCCATAGCGCAGTGCATGGAAGTAATAGGTTTGATGGTAGCGGCAATGGACATAGTTCCTTTTGCGCGCATTCATCTAAGACCATTACAACTGTGCATGCTCAGTCAGTGGAATGGGGACTATACAGACTTGTCTCCGAAGATACAAGTAAATCAGAGGACCAGAGACTCACTCCGTTGGTGGCTGTCCCTGGACAACCTGTCACAAGGGATGACCTTCCGCAGACCAGAGTGGGTCATTGTCACGACCGACGCCAGTCTGATGGGCTGGGGCGCGGTCTGGGGATCCCTGAAAGCTCAGGGTCTTTGGTCTCGGGAAGAATCTCTTCTACCGATAAATATTCTGGAACTGAGAGCGATATTCAATGCTCTCAAGGCTTGGCCTCAGCTAGCAAAGGCCAAGTTCATACGGTTTCAATCAGACAACATGACGACTGTTGCGTACATCAACCATCAGGGGGGAACAAGGAGTTCCCTGGCGATGGAAGAAGTGACCAAAATCATTCAATGGGCGGAGACTCACTCCTGCCACCTGTCTGCAATCCACATCCCAGGAGTGGAAAATTGGGAAGCGGATTTTCTGAGTCGTCAGACATTACATCCGGGGGAGTGGGAACTCCATCCGGAAATCTTTGCCCAAATTACTCAACTGTGGGGCATTCCAGACATGGATCTGATGGCCTCTCGTCAGAACTTCAAGGTTCCTTGCTACGGGTCCAGATCCAGGGATCCCAAGGCGACTCTAGTAGATGCACTAGTAGCACCTTGGACCTTCAAACTAGCTTATGTATTCCCGCCGTTTCCTCTCATCCCCAGGCTGGTAGCCAGGATCCATCAGGAAAGGGCGTCGGTGATCTTGATAGCTTCTGCGTGGCCACGCAGGACTTGGTATGCAGATCTGGTGAATATGTCATCGGCTCCACCATGGAAGCTACCTTTGAGACGAGACCTTCTTGTTCAAGGTCCGTTCGAACATCCGAATCTGGTCTCACTCCAGCTGACTGCTTGGAGATTGAACGCTTGATCTTATCAAAACGAGGGTTCTCAGATTCTGTTATTGATACTCTTGTTCAGGCCAGAAAGCCTGTAACTAGAAAAATTTACCACAAAATATGGAAAAAATATATCTGTTGGTGTGAATCTAAAGGATTCCCTTGGGACAAGGTAAAGATTCCTAAGATTCTATCCTTTCTTCAAGAAGGATTGGAGAAAGGATTATCTGCAAGTTCCTTGAAGGGACAGATTTCTGCCTTGTCTGTGTTACTCCACAAAAAGCTGGCAGCTGTGCCAGATGTTCAAGCCTTTGTTCAGGCTCTGGTTAGAATTAAGCCTGTTTACAAACCTTTGACTCCCCCTTGGAGTCTCAACTTAGTTCTTTCAGTTCTTCAGGGGGTTCCGTTTGAACCCTTACATTCCGTTGATATTAAGTTATTATCTTGGAAAGTTTTGTTTTTGGTTGCAATTTCTTCTGCCAGAAGAGTTTCAGAATTATCTGCTCTGCAGTGTTCTCCTCCTTATCTGGTGTTCCATGCAGATAAGGTGGTTTTACGTACTAAACCTGGTTTTCTTCCAAAAGTTGTTTCTAACAAAAACATTAACCAGGAGATCGTCGTGCCTTCTTTGTGTCCGAAACCAGTTTCGAAGAAGGAACGTTTGTTGCACAATTTGGATGTTGTTCGCGCTCTAAAATTCTATTTAGATGCTACAAAGGATTTTAGACAAACATCTTCCTTGTTTGTTGTTTATTCTGGTAAAAGGAGAGGTCAAAAAGCAACTTCTACCTCTCTCTTTTTGGATTAAAAGCATCATCAGATTGGCTTACGAGACTGCCGGACGGCAGCCTCCTGAAAGAATCACAGCTCATTCCACTAGGGCTGTGGCTTCCACATGGGCCTTCAAGAACGAGGCTTCTGTTGATCAGATATGTAGGGCAGCGACTTGGTCTTCACTGCACACTTTTACCAAATTTTACAAGTTTGATACTTTTGCTTCTTCTGAGGCTGTTTTTGGGAGAAAGGTTTTGCAAGCCGTGGTGCCTTCCATTTAGGTGACCTGATTTGCTCCCTCCCTTCATCCGTGTCCTAAAGCTTTGGTATTGGTTCCCACAAGTAAGGATGACGCCGTGGACCGGACACACCTATGTTGGAGAAAACAGAATTTATGTTTACCTGATAAATTACTTTCTCCAACGGTGTGTCCGGTCCACGGCCCGCCCTGGTTTTTTAATCAGGTCTGATAATTTATTTTCTTTAACTACAGTCACCACGGTATCATATGGTTTCTCCTATGCAAATATTCCTCCTTAACGTCGGTCGAATGACTGGGGTAGGCGGAGCCTAGGAGGGATCATGTGACCAGCTTTGCTGGGCTCTTTGCCATTTCCTGTTGGGGAAGAGAATATCCCACAAGTAAGGATGACGCCGTGGACCGGACACACCGTTGGAGAAAGTAATTTATCAGGTAAACATAAATTCTGTTTTCCTCCCTCAGGATAAGAGAAATAAACAAAAGGGACGTCAGAGTAATTTTTGTTCCTTTTGAAATTTCAAGGGAAATCCTTCCACTCCTTCTTCCAAGCAGGAGCAGTCCAAACCTTCCTGGAGACCCAATCAGTTTTAGAACAAGGGGAAAAAGTCCAAAAAGCCTGCTACTTAATCAAAAGCAGCATGAAGGGCCTGCCCCTGATCCGGGACAGGACCTTGTGGGGGGCAGACTTTCCTTCTTCACTCAGGCTTGGGTTTGAGATGTTCAGGATCCCTGGGCGGTGGACATTGTGTCCCAGGGATACAAACTAGAGTTCAAGATATTTCCTCCCAGGGGCAGGTTTCTGCTTTCAAAGTTATCTGTAGACCAGACAAAAAGAGAGGCGTTCTTACACTGTGTTCCAGACCTCTCCGACCTGGGACTGATTGTTCCTGATCTGATACAGGAACGGGGTCTGGGATTCTATTCCAATCTGTTTGTGGTTCCCAAAAAGGAGGGAACCTTCAGACCAATTTTAGATTTCAAGAGTCTAAACAAATTCTTCAGAGTGCCGTCCTTAAAGATGGAAACTATTCGTTCCATTCTCATGTGGATAGCATAGAGTATTCCTACTCTCTCAATCTGCAGATGGTGCCTTTTTATTTTCCTTAACCTATTTGCCTCAATCACAGAAAACCCTTCACATTGCAATAAAGTAACACCATTGCAGTCTAATATAAGTATGTTTGGTGTAGCACACTCTATCCTAGCACCATACATTTCCCAGCCTACCTATTTACAACTAGATCATTGACCCTTCATTTTTTCAGAAGGAAATATTAGCAGTCTGGTTTTTATTTCCTGACAGAATCTGTGTTTCTGTATTTCCATTCTTCTCACTTCGCCCCAAACTACCTTCTCCTTTATAAAATTATTCTCTATACATGGCAGTTTTAACTACCATAGAATCTAATTTAACACTGCCTGGCATGAAGTAACTACTTTAGGGAGACTGCGTATTACAAGCCATGGCACTGGTAAGGCTGCTTGATCCCAGCACAGTAAGTATTATAATTGGTTATTGTATACAGCATACAGAGATTGTGACTAGCAGCTAAGCCTGTCTAGAACTCTAGAACATCATTATGACTAATTCAAGCCTCCAGGGAGGGAACATGGTGTGGTTCACCCTCAGATCTCAGGAGACTAACTACAAAGAGGGAAGCATATTTCCTAGCTCTGTGTGCTCATGAAAACAGCTATTTAGCTACAGTCTCATACATCAATCATGGTTACACCCAGAGTGGCAACGATTATATGCCCTACAGAGAACAACCTTCTTGGTCTCTCATCCAGCTACCTGCTGGGTATCAGATTTCGGTTGTTGTATTTCAGAAAAAAAAATGTTTAAAAGGTGGAGACTTTCTGTTAGATTACTCTTAAATGGGGATTCATCAAGTTCCTTATTTTGGTAAACTGTGACAATTATCAGCATCTGGTTTTGGGGCCTCAACAGGCAAAAGCTTGCATCCTTGATGGACACTCCAACCATTCCTTGGAAATCCTATCTAGTGTCCGATTGCCAGTCATGGCTTACATATGGTAATTTAGAAGACCAAAGGAAGAATGTTTTAAGGATACTCATTGACTTCTTTGATTCCTCCCTGTCAGTTTCTTCTGCTCATGGTTGATTTCATAAAGCTTTCTGTTTGCAGCATTTTTTAAAATGAGTAAGTGTTGACAGTCAATTCATATGCCTTGCTTTAGCAGATTGGGGCTATGTATAAGTTAATGGTTAGTCCATTGCCTAAATATCTTGGCGTTACTCCCTAAAGTGTTATTGTCTGGCAAAAATGGTACCTTCCTAAGGCTTCCTTTTCAGGCTCCCCCAAACCTCCAGGATTTGTCTGGTTCAGGACTGTTCCTGAGCAAGCTCTGATACTGCAAGGTACATTTTTAACTATTTAAAAACAAGTTTTTCTATCTAGGCATTTAAACTTTTGTTCAGTATTTTACCTGTTGTTGTTCTTTTCCCCCCAAGGCTTGTGCTCCATACCTTAGACCATGCAATTTTTCACTACAGTTTTGCTTTAACTAAATAAGGTGTGCTGCATACAGTGGTTCTAATTCACATAATTTTTGCACTACTCACACAGGAACTCTGTGTATTTAAGGCCCTCAAAGGGGTAAAACACACAGATAAAATCCTGCTTTTGAGAACTGTTGGTGCCAAGCAGAAAACAGACAGTGAGACAATCAGCAGTGGCAGTTGCATAACCCCACCAATTACTTTCTGTGTTCATCTTCTGCTTGGGGTAGGCTTGCTCTACTCTATTTCTGTTTCTCTGAATATTGGATGGAATCTCTCGAGCGCTAATCCTTTTCTGTTACATTAATTTCCAATTATGGACTTCTAGACTTTTCACAAGTTTCTCAAACATTTCTAACATGCTTTCCTGAATATCCACATTCATCTAACTTAATTTATAGTTCCCCATGTTGCTTTTGCTATAAGGTTCCACAAGCCATTACTCCTGGGAATTCCATTCTTGGCCACGAATAGGAGGCACAGTTTCTTAAAATAACAAGAGCCCTTAAAACCCCTCCCACCTCACTGGTAAACCATTCTTATCTATGCCACCACAGGGGGAAGGTAAAGAATAGAGGTACTCCAGGTGTTCTTTTGTGAGAGGGGTTATCAGTCAGATTTGAGGTTGGATCAAGTCTAAACAGTCTAAGAAACCTGTCTCTTCTACTTAGTCAGTATGAAGGGGCGGCCCCTGATCCAGAACTTCTGGTAAAGGCGTAATCTTACGCCTTTTTTTTTTTTAGGGGGTTTGGTTTCAATCTGTTCAGGATCAATGGGTTCTAAATTTAGTTTCCCAGGGATACAGATTTGGTTCAAATCTAGGCCTTCCAGGGGAAGGTTTCTTCTATTTCATGTTGCGAAGATCCTTCTTTCAGTTAGTCTTAGATCTGGAATGTATGGGACTTATAGTCCCAGTTCCAAGGTTGGATCAAAGCCAGGGATTTTATTTCAACCTCTTCATCATTCCCAAGAAGTAGGGGGACTTATGGGCCGATTCTGCATTTTAAGACTTTAAACAAGTTTTTCAGGGTTTTTCAATGGCAATTTATATGTACAAGAGATTTGATCCCTGATAATGATCCACAGAGATCATTATATGCTTCTAAGATTTGAATTTCTGGACAAGCATTTTCATTTTGTTGTTTTTCCATTTTGTCTTGGTACCGTTTCTAGAATTTTTAAAAAAATCCTAGGTTTGTAATAAGATCTCAGGTTATTTTGGTGTTTCATTTCCTGGATGATATCTTGGTACAGGCTCCGTTTAACAATATCTCATACCAACAGACTCTTGTTGTTTCTTCAAGAGCCTGGTTGAAGAATCAACTTTTCAAAGCATCAGATGCTATTCCATTTTCTTGGTTTCACTTAAGGCCTTTTCAGCTTAGTCAGCGATGCAGCAATCATACTGAATTTCTGAGCAAGACAATCCTGTTTTTGGTGGATTAAAGGGACAGTCTACACTAGAATTGTTATTGTTTAAGAAGATAGATAATGCTTTTATTACCCATTCCCCAGCTTTGCAAAACCAACACAGTTACAGTATATTAATATACTTTTTACCTCTGTGATTACTGTATCTAAGCATCTTCTGACAGCCCCCTGATCACATGACATTTTATTTATTATCTATTGACTTACATTTTAGCCAATTAGTGGAGTGTCTGCCACAAGCCACGGGCGTAATCACAATGTTATCTATATGGCTCACATGAACTAGGACTCCCCTGTTGTTAAAAGCAAATAAAAAAGCATGTGATAAGAGGCTCATTATCATATGAGCCTACCTAGGTTTAGCTTTCAACTAAGAATGCCAAGAGAACAAAGCACATTTGATGATAAAAGTAAATTGGAAAGTTGTTTAAAATTACATGTCCTATCTGAATCATGAGTTTATCTTTTACTAGACTGTCCCTTTAATCATCAGTGCTTTGTTATAGAAGCATTCTTGTTCGTCCAAATTGGGCTGTGATCTTAACAAACGCTAGTCTAGGTTGGGGTGCAACGAGTTTGATCACCTCGGGAGGCAAGGTTACCTATAAATGTTCTGGAACTTTGTGCAATCTTCAGGGCTCTTCAGAGCTAGCTTCTGTTGAAGAGAGACTTATCTGCGTTAACAATCAAACAGTGTCACAGTGGTTGCTTATTTCTATAATCAAGACGAAACTCGCAGTACCCTGGCGATGAGGGAGGTGTCCTGATTTTTTTTTTCTGCGCAGATATTAATCTCTGTTTAGTTTCTTCAGCTCATATTTCATGAGTGAGCTTTTGTGAAGCAGACTTCTGTGTCGCTAGTCTCTTTATCCGGAGAAGTGTTTTCTTCATTGTGTTTTCTATCAGATTGTGGATCGATGGGGTCTTCTATAAATAGATCTGATGGCTTCTCGGTTGAACGACAGGCTCTACAGATATTTTGAGAGGTTCAGGGATCCTCAGGCGGAGTTTTTGGTTGTTCTAGTAGCTCCTTTGTTCTTTTTTCTTATATTAGAAGGGGTAAGATGTCAACAGCTGTTTTTTTTTTCAGTTTCCTGATTAAAGCTTTTGATTCATAAACTGTTTTGGAGGTATGTTAGCCTCCTAACATCTTACCCATTCTACTAGGTCAGTTTTTCCTGGGCATTTTATTTGTTGCCTAGCAGGTAGCTTATCTGCATTACAAGTTGATGGCTGCACATTTGCGCACAGATATTTGGTGCTGGTGGAAAAGTACATAAAGCAGTAGTTTCTGGACATTTGATATTTAAAAAGGTTTTGATTTAAAGGATATACCCTGTTTATAATTAAGAATGATTTTGTTCCTCCCTCATTATTCGTGGTCTTTACAGCTTGGGTATAAGCTTCCCAGGAGTAATGGGTCATGGACTTAAACGACCTTTATGAAAGAAAATATAATTTATGCTTACCTGATAAATTAATTTCTTTCATGGTGGTGAGAATCCAAGAGATTGCTAGATTTTAATTATATTTGTTTCTGGCAGCAGTTTAAATGTACTCCTCTTATTTTCCCTGCTCTTTTTTTCTTGCTCTTATCCTTTCCTACCTTCCTTCTTCTCCTTGCTTTAGTATACGTCAAACTTGTTTACCAGTGAGATGGGAGGGGTTTTTAGGGCTCTTGGAGTTTGGTGAATTTCTTTCATGTAATTGGCAAGAGTCCATGAGCTAGTGACGTATGGGATATACAATCCTACCAGGAGGGTCATAGTTTCCCAAACCTCAAAATGTCTATAAATACACCCCTCACCACACCCACAATTCACTTTTTACAAACTTTGCCTCCTATGGAGGTGGTGAAGTAAGCTTGTGTTAGATTTCTACGTTGATATGCGCTTCTCAGCATGCTGAAGCCCGTTTCCTCTCAGAGTACAGTGAATGTCAGAGGGACGTGAAGGGAGTATCACCTATTGAATGCAATTATTTCCCTAACGGGGGTCTATTTCATAGGTTCTCTGTTATCGGTCATAGAGATTCATCTCCTACCTCCCTTTTCAGATCGAAGATATACTCTCATATTCCATTACCTCTACTGATAACTGTTTCAGTACTGGTTTAGCTATCTGCTATATCTGTATGGGTGTCTTCAGGTAAGTATGTTTTCATTACTTAAGACACTCTCAGCTATGGTTTGGCACTTTATGTATTTATATAAAGTTCTAAATATATGTATTGTACTTATATTTGCCATGAGTCAGGTTTCAGTATATTTCCTTTTGCAGATTGTCAGTTTCATATCTGGGAAATGCATTTTTAGAAATTTATTTCTTACCTGGGGTGTAGTCTTTTTTCAATTGACTGTCATTTTTCAAATTTGCAGGCAGAATTAGGCTCGCGAGGGCCCAAAATGCTAAAGTTTATTGCGTCATTCTTGGCGCAAGATTATTTTGGCGTGGAGTTACGTTCATTATTTTAGACCCCATTTCGATTTGCCTCTTGCCTTTTTTCTATGTCAGAGGGCTATTCTGTTTGCATTTTTTCCCATTCCTGAAACTGCCATATAAGGAAATTGATCATTTTGCTTTATATGTTGTTTTTTTCTCTTACATTTGCAAGATGTCTCAATCTGATCCTGTCTCAGAATTCACTGTTGGATCCCTACTGCCTGATAACAGTTCTACCAAAGCTAAGTGCATTTGTTGTAAACTTGTGGTGATTATACCTCCAGCTGTGGTTTGTAATAGTTGTCATGATAAACTTTTACATGCAGAAAATGTATCCATTAGTAGTAGTTCATTACCTGTTGCTGTTCCCTCAACATCTAATGCACAAGCTATACCTGTAAATTTAAAAGAATTTATTTCTGATTCTATTCAGAAGGCTTTGTCTGCCATTCCGCCTTCTAATAAACGTAAAAAGGTCTTTTAAAACTTCTCATAAGGTTGATGAAATTGCAAATGACCAGCAACATACTGAATTATCCTTCTCTGATGAGGATCTATCTGATTCAGAAGATCCTGCCTCAGATATTGACACTGATAAATCCTCTTATTTATTTAAATTGGAGTATATTTGTTCTTTGTTAAAAGAAGTGTTGATTACATTGGATATGGAGGAAACTAGTCCTCTTGATATTAAAACTAGTAAACATTTAAATTCTGTTTATAAACCTCCTGCGGTTATTCCAGAGGTTTTTCCAGTTCCTGATGCTATTTCTGATATGATTTCTAAGGAATTGAATAAGCCTGGTACTTCTTTTATTCCTTCTTCAAGGTTTAAAAAATTGTATCCTTTGCCAGAAGTTAGATTGGAGTTTTGGGAAAAGATCCTCAAAGTTGATGGGGCTATCTCTACTCTTGCTAAACGTACTACTATTCCTACGGAAGAGAGTACTTCTTTTAAAGATCCTTTAGGTAGGAAACTTGAATCTTATCTAAGGAAAGCTTATTTATATTCAGGTCATCTTCTTAGGCCTGCAATTTCTTTGGCTGATGTTGCAGCTGCTTCAACTTTTTGGTTGGATACTTTTGCGCAACAAGTATTGGATCATGATTTGTCTAGCATTGTTAAGTTGATTCAACATGCTAATAATTTCATTTGTGATGCAATTTTTGATATTATCAAAATTGATGTTAAATCTATGTCTTTAGCTATTCTAGCTAGAAGAGCTTTGTGGCTCAAATCTTGGAATGCTGATATGACTTCTAAGTCCAGATTGCTATCTCTTTCTTTCCAAGGTAATAAATTATTTGGTTCTCAGTTGGATTCAATAATTTCAACTGTTACTGGGGGGGAGGGAGTTTTTTTGCCTCAGGAGAAAAGACCTAAGGGTAAATCTAAAGCTTTTAACCATTTTCATTCCTTTCGACAAAATAAGGAACAGAAACCTAATCCTTCCCCCAAGGAATCTGCTTCCAATTGGAAGCCTTCTTCAAATTGGAATAAATCCAAGCCATTTTTAGAGATCAAAACCAGCCCCCAAGTCCGCATGAAGGTGCGGCCCTCATTCCAGCTCATCTGGTAGAGGGCAGATTAAAATGTTTCAAAGATGTTTGGATCAATTCGGTCCAAAATCATTGGATTCAGAGTATTGTCTCTCAGGGGTACAGAATAGGATTCAGCCTGTGAGAAGATTTTTTTCTCTCACGCATTCCGGTAAACCCAGTAAAGGCTCAGGCTTTTCTGAAGTGCGTTTCAGACCTGGAGTTGTCAGGGGTAATCATGCCAGTTCCGTTTCAGGAACAGGGTCTGGGGTTTTATTTAAATCTATTCATTGTCCCAAAGAAAGAAAATTCATTCAGACCAGTTTTGGATCTAAAGATTTTGAATCGATATGTAAGAGTAGCAACTTTCAAAATGGTGACTATAAGGACTATTCTGCCTTTTTGTTCAGCAAGGGCATTATATGTCCACAATAGACTTACAGGATGCATATCTTCATATTCCGATTCATCCAGATCACTATCAGTTCCTGAGATTCTCTTTTCTAGACAAGCATTACCAATTTGTTGCTTTTCCTTTTGGCCTAGCCTCTTTCCAAAGGTTCTAGGTGCCCTACTCTCTGTAATCAGAGAGCGCGGTATTTCCTTATTTGGACGATATCTTGGTACTCGCTCAGTCTTTACATTCTGCAGATTCTCACACGAATCAACTAGTGTTGTTTCTTCGAAGACATGGTTGGAGGATCAATTTACCAAAAAGTTCTTTGATTCCTCAGACAAGGGTAACCTTTTTAGGTTTCCAGATAGATTCAGTGTCCATGACTTTGTCTCTAACAGACCAGAGACCTTCAGTCTCAGTCATTCCCTTCAGTAGCTATGTGCATGGAAGTTTTAGGTCTCATGACTGCAGCATAGGACGCAATCCCCTTTGCCCGTTTTCATATGAGACCTCTCCAGCTTTGTATGCTGAACCAATGGTGCAGGGATTATACAAAGATATCACAATTAATATCCTTAAATCCCAATGTTCGACTTTCTCTGACTTGGTGGTTAGATCACCATCGTATAATTCTAGGGGCCTCTTTCGTTCGTCCAACCTGGATTGTGATCACAACAGATGCGAGTCTTTCAGGTTGGGGAGCTGTTTGGGGATCTCCGACAGCACAAGGAGTTTGGAAATCTCAAGAGGCGAGATTACCAATCAATATTTTGGAACTCCATGCGATACTCGGGGCTCTTCAATTTTGGCCTCTGTTGAAGACAGAACCGTTCATTTGTTTTCAGACAGACAATGTCACAACTGTGGCATCTGTCAATCATCAGGGTGGGACTCACAGTCCTCAAGCTATGAAAGAAGTATCTTGGATACTTGTTTGGGCGGAATCCAGCTCCTGTCTAATTTCTGCGGTTCATATCCCAAGTATAGACAATTGGGAAGTGGATTACCTCAGTCGTCAGACTTTACATCCGGGAGAATGGTCTCTCCACCCAGATGTGTTTTCTCAAATTGTTCAGATGTGGGGGCTTCCAGAAATAGATCTGATGGCATCTCATCTAAACAAAAAACTTCCCAGGTACCTGTCCAGGTCCAGGGATCCTCAGGCGGAAGCAGTGGATGCATTGACACTTCCTTGGTGTTATCAACCTGCTTATATTTTCCCGCCTCTTCTTCCAAGAGTGATCTCCAAGATCATCATGGAGCAATCGTTTGTGCTGCTGGTAGCTCCAGCATGGCCTCACAGGTTTTGGTATGCGTATCTTGTTCGGATGTTCAGTTGCCAACCTTGGCCACTTCCACTAAGGTTAGACCTATCTCAAGGTCCGTTTTTCCATCAGGATCTCAAATCATTAAATTTGAAGGTATGGAGATTGAATGCTTAGTGCTTAGTCATAGAGGTTTCTCTGACTCAGTGATTAATACTATGCTGCAGGCTCGTAAATCTGTTTTAATAAAGATTTATTATCGAGTTTGGAAGACTTACATTTCATGGTGTTCTTCTCTTAAATTCTCTTGGCATTCTTTTAGAATTCCTAGAATTTTACAGTTTCTTCAGGATGGTTTGGATAAGGGTTTGTCTTCCTTCCTTGAAAGGACAAATCTCTGCTCTTTCTGTTTTATTTCATAGAAAGATTGTTAAACTTCCTGATATTCATTGTTTTGTGCAGGCTTTGGTTCGTATCAAGCCTGTCATTAAATCAATTTCTCCTCCTTGGAGTCTCAATTTAGTTTTGAAGGCTTTACAGGCTCCTCCGTTTGAGCCTATGAATTCTTTGGACATTAAATTACTTTCTTGGAAAGTGTTATTTCTTTTGGCCATCTCTTCTGCTAGAAGAGTTTCTGAATTATCCGCTCTCTCTTGTGAATATATTTTTCATCAGGATAAGGCGGTTTTGCGGACTTCATTTAAATTCTTACCTAAGGTTGTGAATTCTAACAACATTAATAGAGAAATTGTTGTCCCTTCCTTGTGTCCTAATCCTAAGAATTCTTTGGAGAGAGCCTTACATTCTTTGGATGTGGTAAGAGCTTTGAAATATTATGTGGAAGCTACTAAAGATTTCAGGAAGACTTCTAGTCTATTTGTGATATTTTCTGGTTCTCGGAAAGGTCAGAAGGCTTCTGCTGTTTCCTTGGCTTCGTGGTTAAAGTTTTTGATTCATCTAGCTTATTTGGAGTCGGGTCAAGCCCCGCCTCAGAGAATTACAGCTCATTCTACTAGATCAGTCTCTACTTTGTGGGCTTTTAAGAATGAAGCTTCGGTTGATCAGATTTGCAAAGCAGCAACTTGGTCTTCTTTGCATACATTTACTAAATTCTACCATTTTGATTTATTTGCTTCTTCGGAAGCAGTTTTTGGTAGTAAAGTTCTTCAGGCAGCTGTTTCAGTTTGATTCTTCTGCTTTTGATTTAAGTTTTTTCCTTTCATTTATGAGAATAAACTTATATTTCTCCAACATAGGTGTGTCCGGTCCACGGCGTCATCCTTACTTGTGGGATATTCTCTTCCCCAACAGGAAATGGCAAAGAGCCAGCAAAGCTGGTCACATGATCCCTCCTAGGCTCCGCCTACCCCAGTCATTCTCTTTGCCGTTGTACAGGCAACATCTCCACGGAGATGGCTTAGAGTTTTTTAGTGTTTAACTGTAGTTTTTATTATTCAATCAAGAGTTTGTTATTTTAAAATAGTGCTGGTATGTACTATTTACTCTGAAACAGAAAAGAGATGAAGATTTCTGTTTGTATGAGGAAAATGATTTTAGCAACCGTTACTAAAATCCATGGCTGTTCCACACAGGACTGTTGAGAGGAATTATCTTCATTTGGGGGAACAGTGAGCAGTCTTTTGCTGCTTGAGGTATGACACATTCTAACAAGACGATGTAATGCTGGAAGCTGTCATTTTCCCTATGGGATCCGGTAAGCCATTTTTATTCAGACAGTAAATAAGGGCTTCACAAGGGTTTATTAAGACTGTAGACATTTTCTGGGCTAAATCGATCATATTTACACATATTTAGCCTTGAGGAATCATTTAATCTGGGTATTTTTTGTAAAATAATATCGGCAGGCACTGTTTTAGACACTTTATTCTATAGGGGCTTTCCCTAATCATAGTCAGAGCCTCATTTTCGCGCCGGTATGGCGCACTTGTTTTTGAGAACAGCATGGCATGCAGCTGCATGTGTGTGGAGCTCTGATACATAGAAAAGTCTTTCTGAAGGCTTCATTTGGTATCGTATTCCCCTTTGGGCTTGGTTGGGTCTCAGCAAAGCAGATTCCAGGGACTGTAAAGGGGTTAAATATAAAAACGGCTCCGGTTCCGTTATTTTAAGGGTTAAAGCTTCCAAATTTGGTGTGCAATACTTTTAAGGCTTTAAGACACTGTGGTGAAATTTTGGTGAATTTTGAACAATTCCTTCATACTTTTTCGCAATTGCAGTAATAAAGTGTGTTCAGTTTAAAATTTAAAGTGACAGTAACGGTTTTATTTTAAAACGTTTTTTGTGCTTTGTTATCAAGTTTATGCCTGTTTAACATGTCTGAACTACCAGATAGATTGTGTTCTGACTGTGGGGAAGCCAAGGTTCCTTCTCATTTAAATAGATGTGATTTATGTCATAAAAAATTTAGTAAAAATGATGCCCAAGATGATTCCTCAAGTGAGGGGAGTAAGCATGGTACTGCATCATCCCCTCCTTCGTCTACACTAGTCTTGCCCATACAGGAGGCCCCTAGTACATCTAGCGCGCCAATACTCCTTACTATGCAACAATTAACGGCTGTAATGGATAATTCTATCAAAAACATTTTAGCCAATATGCCCACTTATCAGCGAAAGCGCGACTGCTCTGTTTTAGAAAATACTGAAGAGCATGAGGACGCTGATGATATTGTTTCTGAAGGGCCCCTACACCAGTCTGAGGGGGCCAGGGAGGTTTTGTCTGAGGGAGAAATTTCAGATTCAGGAAAAATTTCTCAACAAGCTGAACCTGATGTGATTACTTTTAAATTTAAGTTGGAACATCTCCGCGCTCTGCTTAAGGAGGTGTTATCCAATTTGGATGATTGTGATTATCTGGTCATTCCAGAAACACTATGTAAAATGGACAAGTTCCTAGAGGCCCCGGGGCCCCCCGAAGCTTTTCCTATATCCAAGCGGGTGGCGTACATTGTTAATAAAGAATGGGACAGGCCCGGTATACCTTTCGTACCTCCCCCCATATTTAAAAAATTGTTTCCTATAGTCGACCCCAGAAAGGACTTATGGCAGACAGTCCCCAAGGTCGAGGGGGCGGTTTCTACTCTAAACAAGCGCGCCACTATACCCATAGAAGATAGTTGTGCTTTCCAAGATCCTATGGATAAAAAATTAGAAGGTTTGCTAAAAAAGATGTTTGTTCAGCAAGGTTACCTTCTACAATCAATTGCATGCATTGTCCCTGTCACTACAGCCGCGTGTTTCTGGTTCGATGAGCTAGAAAAGGCGATTATTAGTAATTCTTCTTCTTATGAGGAGATTATGGACAGAATTCGTGCTCTTAAATTGGCTAATTCTTTCACCCTAGACGCCACCTTGCAATTGGCTAGGTTAGCGGCGAAAAATTCTGGGTTTGCTATTGTGGCGCGCAGAGCGCTTTGGTTAAAACCTTGGTCAGCGGATGCGTCTTCCAAGAACAAATTGCTTGACATTCCTTTCAAGGGGAAAACACTGTTTGGCCCTGACTTGAAAGAGATTATCTCTGATATCACTGGGGGCAAGGGCCACGCCCTTCCTCAGGATAGGTCTTTCAAGGCCAAAAATAAACCTAATTTTCGTTCCTTTCGCAGAAACGGACCAGCCCCAAGTGCTACGTCCTCTAAGCAGGAGGGTAATACTTCTCAAGCCAATCCAGCCTGGAGACCTATGCAAGGCTGGAACAAAGGAAAGCAGGCCAAGAAACCTGCCACTGCTCCCAAGACAGCATGAGATGCGGGCCCCCGATCCGGGACCGGATTTGGTGGGGGGCAGACTCTCTCTCTTCACTCAGGCTTGGGCAAGAGATGTTCTGGATCCTTGGGCGCTAGAAATGGTCTCCCAAGGTTATCTTCTGGAAGTGATTCATCCTGTTCCATTAAGAGAACGAGGGATGGGGTTCTACTCCAATCTGTTCGTAGTTCCCAAAAAAGAGGGAACGTTCAGACCAATCTTAGATCTCAAGATCCTAAACAAGTTTCTCAAGGTTCCATCGTCCAAAATGGAAACCATTCGAACAATCCTTCCATCCAGGAAGGTCAATTCTTGACCACGGTGGATTTAAAGGATGCGTATCTACATATTCCTGTCCACAAGGAACATCATCGGTTCCTAAGGTTCGCATTCCTGGACAAGCATTACCAGTTCGTGGCGCTTCCTTTCGGATTAGCCACTGCTCCAAGGATTTTCTCAAAGGTACTAGGGTCCCTTCTGGCGGTGCTAAGACCAAGGGGCATTGCTGTAGTACCTTACTTGGACGACATTCTGATTCAAGCGTCGTCCCTTCCTCAAGCAAAGGCTCACACGGACATAGTCCTGGCCTTTCTCAGATCTCACGGATGGAAAGTGAACGTGGAAAAGAGTTCTCTATCTCCGTCGACAAGAGTTCCCTTCTTGGGAACAATAATAGACTCCTTAGAAATGAGGATTTTTCTGACAGAGACCAGAAAAACAAAACTTCTAAACTCTTGTCGGATACTTCATTCCGTTCCTCTTCCTTCCATAGCGCAGTGCATGGAAGTGATAGGTTTGATGGTAGTGGCAATGGACATAGTTCCTTTTGCGCGCATTCATCTAAGACCATTACAACTGTGTATGCTCAGTCAGTGGAATGGGGACTATACAGACTTGTCTCCGAAGATACAAGTAAATCAGAGGACCAGAGACTCACTCCGTTGGTGGCTGTCCCTGGACAACCTGTCACAAGGGGTGACCTCCCGCAGACCAGAGTGGGTCATTGTCACGACCGACGCCAGTCTGATGGGCTGGGGCGCGGTCTGGGGATCCCTGAAAGCTCAGGGTCTTTGGACTCGGGAAGAATCTCTTCTACCGATAAATATTCTGGAACTGAGAGCGATATTCAATGCTCTCAAGGCTTGGCCTCAGCTAGCGAGGGCCAAGTTCATACGGTTTCAATCAGACAACATGACGACTGTTGCGTACATCAACCATCAGGGGGGAACAAGGAGTTCCCTGGCGATGGAAGAAGTGACCAGAATCATTCAATGGGCGGAGACTCGCTCCTGCCACCTGTCTGCAATCCACATCCCAGGAGTGGAAAATTGGGAAGCGGATTTTCTGAGTCGTCAGACATTGCATCCGGGGGAGTGGGAACTCCATCCGGAAATCTTTGCCCAAATCACTCAACTGTGGGGCATTCCAGACATGGATCTGATGGCCTCTCGTCAGAACTTCAAGGTTCCTTGCTACGGGTCCAGATCCAGGGATCCCAAGGCGACTCTAGTAGATGCACTAGTAGCACCTTGGACCTTCAAACTAGCCTATGTATTCCCGCCGTTTCCTCTCATCCCCAGGCTGGTAGCCAGGATCAATCAGGAGAGGGCGTTGGTGATCTTGATAGCTCCTGCGTGGCCACGCAGGACTTGGTATGCAGATCTGGTGAATATGTCATCGGCTCCACCATGGAAGCTACCTTTGAGACGAGACCTTCTTGTTCAAGGTCCGTTCGAACATCCGAATCTGGTCCCACTCCAGCTGACTGCTTGGAGATTGAACGCTTGATCTTATCAAAGCGAGGGTTCTCAGATTCTGTTATTGATACTCTTCTTCAGGCCAGAAAGCCTGTAACTAGAAAAATTTACCACAAAATTTGGAAAAAATATATCTGTTGGTGTGAATCTAAAGGATTCCCTTGGGACAAGGTTAAGATTCCTAAGAGTCTATCCTTCCTTCGAGAAGGATTGGAAAAAGGATTATCTGCAAGTTCCTTGATGGGACAGATTTCTGCCTTGTCTGTGTTACTTCACAAAAAGCTGGCAGCTGTGCCAGATGTTCAAGCCTTTGTTCAGGCTCTGGTTAGAATCAAGCCTGTTTACAAACCTTTGACTCCTCCTTGGAGTCTCAACTTAGTTCTTTCAGTTCTTCAGGGGGTTCCGTTTGAACCCTTACATTCCGTTGATATTAAGTTATTATCTTGGAAAGTTTTGTTTTTGGTTGCAATTTCTTCTGCTAGAAGAGTTTCAGAATTATCTGCTCTGCAGTGTTCTCCTCCTTATCTGGTGTTCCATGCAGATAAGGTGGTTTTACGTACTAACCTGGTTTTCTTCCAAAAGTTGTTTCTAACAAAAACATTAACCAGGAGATAGTCGTGCCTTCTCTGTGTCCGAAACCAGTTTCGAAGAAGGAACGTTTGTTGCACAATTTGGATGTTGTTCGCGCTCTAAAATTCTATTTAGATGCTACAAAGGATTTTAGACAAACATCTTCCTTGTTTGTTGTTTATTCTGGTAAAAGGAGAGGTCAAAAAGCAACTTCTACCTCTCTCTCCTTTTGGATTAAAAGCATCATCAGATTGGCTTACGAGACTGCCGGACGGCAGCCTCCTGAAAGGATCACAGCTCCTTCCACTAGGGCTGTGGCTTCCACATGGGCCTTCAAGAACGAGGCTTCTGTTGATCAGATATGTAGGGCAGCGACTTGGTCTTCACTGCACACTTTTACCAAATTTTACAAGTTTGATACTTTTGCTTCTTCTGAGGCTATTTTTGGGAGAAAGGTTTTGCAAGCCGTGGTGCCTTCCATTTAGGTGACCTGATTTGCTCCCTCCCTTCATCCGTGTCCTAAAGCTTTGGTATTGGTTCCCACAAGTAAGGATGACGCCGTGGACCGGACACACCTATGTTGGAGAAAACAGAATTTATGTTTACCTGATAAATTACTTTCTCCAACGGTGTGTCCGGTCCACGGCCCGCCCTGGTTTTTTAATCAGGTCTGATAATTTATTTTCTTTAACTACAGTCACCACGGTATCATATGGTTTCTCCTATGCAAATATTCCTCCTTAACGTCGGTCGAATGACTGGGGTAGGCGGAGCCTAGGAGGGATCATGTGACCAGCTTTGCTGGCTCTTTGCCATTTCCTGTTGGGGAAGAGAATATCCCACAAGTAAGGATGACGCCGTGGACCGGACACACCGTTGGAGAAAGTAATTTATCAGGTAAACATAAATTCTGTTTTTGGGTTGTGGATTAATTTTTTTTCAGCGGAAAATGGCTGTTTTTATTTTTTCCCTCCCTCTCTAGTGACTCTTGCGTGGAGTTCCACATCTTGGGTATTGCTATCCCATACGTCACTAGCTCATGGACTTTTGCCAATTACATGAAAGATAACATAATTTATGTAAGAACTTACCTGATAAATTCATTTCTTTCATATTGGCAAGAGTCCATGAGGCCCACCCCCTTTTTTATGGTGGTTATGATTTTTTTTGTATAAAGCACAATTATTTCCAAATTCCTTTGTTGATGCTTTTTACTTTTTTCTTTATCACCCCACTACTTGGCTATTTGTTAAACTGAATTGTGTGTGTGTGGTGAGGGGTGTATTTGTAGGCATTTTGAGGTTTGGGAAACTTTGCCCCTCCTGGTAGGATTGTATATCCCATACGTCACTAGCTCATGGACTCTTGCTAATATGAAAGAAATTAATTTATCAGGTAAGTTCTTACATAAATTATGTTTTTTTGCCTCCACCTAGTAACCATGAGTTGACTTCCCAGGAGTAATGGCTCGTGGAATCAGGTATTCATAAATTATATTTTTGTAGTTGATTTGTTTCCTCCCTGCTTTTTTCTTAAGGAGACTGGTTCTTTATCAGTCTGCTCTATTGTGCTCTCTTATACTTTTCACTGCAACTAACCAGGTTCTGCTTCATGAGCCGACATGAAGAACACAATTTCTTTATTATTATTTTTCTCTATCTTATCCAGTTTTGATTCTCTTGGTATGGTTCTCCGTTTCTTCTTCTACCATTTCCCTAAATGGTAAAACTGAAGCAATAGTGAGGCAGACTGGAGTACATGGGGATCATGTTCCTTTTGGGCAATTTGTTTGAATTTTCTGCCTTTCTCCAAGTTGAAAATTGATAAACCCAATGGAAGTGGCTCATCATCTTCTTTATGCCAGTTACTCATTGTAAAAATGAAAGGTTCCTCTAAATATTTTAATTAAAAATTGCTTATTATTAAATATTTCTTTACACCATGTAATGCAGCTAACCAGGGTGCAAGGTTTTTGTTTCTCTTCTGCCAATCTGAAAGGAAGAATATATAAAGAAACAAACCTCTGATTCTCCATAAACATTATCACTACTATTATGCCCCAGTAAAAGGGTTACAATGACGACGTGTAGAAATAAAATTAGGACAGAATTCATGCACACAAATACACACAGGCTTCAAGGCAGCTAGTCTTGTTACCCAGTGTGTGTGTGTGTGGGGGGGGGGGGGGGACAGGATTTTATACTTACCATTAAATTCCTTTTTTATGATCTCATAGATTACTCTCTGTTACTCATTGCTGTTCTGCTAAACTGTTTTAAAGAGAAATGCAGATTAAATCTGTTTGCAGGGCAGTTGTTAGGGGGCTTAAAGGGTTTGCAGTCCAGAATTTGACATTGTCAAGCCATTTAGATTTGAGTAAATGCGTTTCATATATACAAATTCATTTGTGCCTGTCTGTGCATTGAAGGGGAATAGATATCACTGTGTATATAACATTAGCTTAGCTCCAGCTTTGTAAAGCAAAGGGTTAGATAGATATTTTACAACAAAAACAGATCGCCGCTCCTGGCTCTACTTAGCGGGTCTGTTTTCTTCTAAGCGCATCGCGGGCATGCTGTCACAGCGCGCCCAATTGTGCTATTAAATTCAATGTAGCTCGCTCTTGCTCTGGTCTGGTAGCGGAAGCGAGCTACATTGAGTTTAATAGCGCGATCGGGCCGGCTCTGATTAGATAGCATGCCTTAGAAGAAAACAGACCCGCTCAGTAAGAGCAAGGAGCGGCGTTCTGTTTTCGTTGTAAAATATCTATCTAACCCTTTGCTTTACAAAGCTGGCGCTAAGCTAATGTTATATATTTCTGCACTATGTGCAGAATTATATAAAATTATTTTTTAGGTTTACTGCCCCTTTAAGTTTAAATTCAAATTTATATTTTTTTAAGATGATTACATTTTTTCAATGTTATTAATTTGTGTAAGATACATATAGCTGCTTGCTCCTATCCACAGATTATGTATTGACCCATACGTTAAACTGTTTGTTGTTTTATTTATGTAGTTGAATACATAATTATTGATAGACTGTAGTGCCAAGATTATGGTCAAAATACTGAATACTAAGGTTATTAACACACTCTAATGTATATACTCTTTATATGGTTATATGCTTCAAAACAAGCTGTATTTCATCAGATTCCTAGATAAACAGTTTAGTTATATTTATATGGTTTGCATAAATTCCTATAATACCAGCAAACATGTGGCCTATTCTCACATGTCAGAGGGGCTTGCAGCATTATCAGGAAACAGATTAGCAGATAGCTTTTATAGATATCTGTAGCAAAATCAATTTGTTTTTTCCCTGTGTCTGGAACGTCCTGTCCTCACCCAGGCACTAGAAGCAGAACTCATGCTGATGTGAAAAGAACAGTAGCATCTTGTTTTCAACTGGTAATTGCCAGGGATGGAAGCGTCATTGTTGTAGACACTGTTATTTTATATAGTTCAGCTCTCTTTTTTGCTGATAGTAACCTTTCTGCTTCTTTCCTCCTGTGTCCCGCCTACTTCTGCAGATGGGAGAGGATACGCAATGGGTAACTGGTTCTCTTTCAGTCATACGCTGACTAACTTTCATTATCTTCTCTCCCCTCATTGGCCTTCGTTATTGATTCTTGTGCACGATCATAAACATTTAGTTATGAAGCTCGCGTTCCTAATAATATAAATAGCTCAAATAGAGACATGAATGTGCATGGCTCCTAACTTACCCAGTAGGAAAGCATGCCTGACCCTTCCTTCTTTATCACTACTCCAGTACAAAACATTCCATTATACTTGTGCATTATATGGTCATTCAGGAGTATCATGCATGATTCTAACCTCCCCGTTCTCTTGACACTTGCCCTTCATGCTATTTTAAATTATCCAGCTAAGATACGGTATATAAAGAATTCATAAATAACCTTTAATATGTCCACTTAATTAAATATTATTTAGAAGCAAGTTGTTATTTAGTTCTTTCTTATATATGGGTTAAAATTATCTCTCTTATATATTGCGTTAGTGACTATTAGTATGCTATTGTTTTTAACTAGTAAGAACAGCCATTCAACTGTTCATGGTTCTTAAGCTGAAAAGAGTGTAAATAGTTTCTTCACTGGATTTTTGCTAACAGATGAGACTCACTAAACAAATGTCAGGGTAGAACGTGCATTTATAAAGTCCACCTTAAAGGTGGAGTGATGGGTATTTTTCAGAACCAATCATTGCTACTCATACAAAAAAAAAAAGAATTCTGTTGCAGCACTATTATATTTTTTCTGAATGTACCAGTTTATACCATTTCCCTATGGTGAAACTGGTGCCTTCAGTTATATTGTATAAAAATCAATTTTCTGTTGCAAGAGTGAAACGTCATGATATAGGCATAACATTTAGACCTGCATATAATCAGTCTAGCACATGTGATAACAAAAGCTGAGATAGTGCTGTCAGGCTAAGAGACCATACACTAGAACTAACAATATTTTAATTATCTATCAAAAAAGGTTAATTGTAGCCAATGCATATATTTTTATTTATGTAAGCTGTTTGTCGTAGTGCATAAAAACTAGCATTCTATGGATTAAATGAGTAAATCAGTACAGTTTGTCTAGTAAGACAACCTATAATGAATGATTTTTTAGATGTGTAAGTGTGTATAATTGTGGGGATCCTAGTGTAATGTAATATTCGTAAAAGTGTCATCAGGAAGCAGGATATAGTATGATTAGCAAGCAGACCTCAAGATCTGTAGTTTTAGTCAATATCATTAAAGGGACATAATAATTATATGCTAAATCACTTGAAACTGATGCAGTATAACTGTAAAAAGCTGACATGAAAATATCACCTGAGCATCTCTATGTAAAAAAGGAAGATATTTTACCTCACAATTTCCTCAGCTCAGCAGACTAAGTTATGTGTAAACAGTTATACTTCAGCTGCTGTCCAGCTGCAGGTAAAAAATAATAATGAAGAAATGAACAGCAGCCAATCAGCATCAACAGTGCTGAGGTAATGAACTCTTTTACTTTGATCTCATGAGATTTCATAGTAAACTTCCTTAAACTGAATAGGGAAATAAGATGAGTTTTCACAAAGCTCGCCCCTTTGCCTGTCCCGGGACAGACATACTGATTTGCTGCTTAGAAGTCCTTTTACAATGGGATGTGGCTACTGAGGAACTTTTGAGGTAAAATATATATATTTTTTTTTAGATAGAGATGTTCAGGTGATATTTTCTAGTCAGCTTTTTACAGCTTTGCTGCATCACTTTCAAGTGTTTCAATATTTGGGTATCATGGCCTTTTAAACCACAGACGCATATAGCATATATAGAGTCCAGTGCCTTATGCATGTGCCTGGAGTCCTTGCATATACCCCAAGTCAGACTACTGACTTCAAAATGCAATAGAACCAAAATAAGTCAAGTAGACCTTTATTAGCTAATAAGGGTCAAAAAGTAGAAAGATATTTTCAGTATTAATCCTTAATCCCGAGCTCACAAACCCAGGAGCCAGGGAGTCCTAGAATGTTATCCCTGGCTCCTAACTTTTTGGATTATTCTCCATATATCTATATGCAAATACCACTGTCTGGCTCCTGAAAGTATATCGGGCTCCTAAATATTCTTAGTGGCTCCTAGATTTTAATCAGAATTGTCGACCCCTGCTTTAATCATTAAAAACATTGTCTCTGTTCTTTTGGGCCCTTATGGTTTAATAAAGATCTGTTTTTAGTGCTGTTGCATTTTTGGACATAGCTGGTAGGTTACTGACACTACACAAAAAATAACACTTGTTTTGTGCCACTAGGTAGTACATGATCAGAAATGTAAGCATTTGTAGAACCATAGAAATCATTATTATTATTATCGGTTATTTGTAGAGTGCCAACAGATTGCGCAGCGCTATAAACATAGGCGGAATACAAGGAAACATTTATAGGTATCAGACGGGTAGAGGGCCCTGCCAAGAGTCACACTGTTGTAGTCAGCTCTAAAGAATGTGATCTACAAACAGCATGGCTCTTAGGCTTACATGTTAAGGGGGTTCAAAGGGATAGTAATGGAGGAGAGGAAACTGTATAAAGAAAGGTTAGTGTAGGTTGTATGCATCCCTGAACAGTAGAGTCTTTAGGGAGCGCTTGAATTTTCCAAACTAGGGAAGAGTCTTGTGGAGCGAGGCAGGGAGTTCCACAAGATGGGAGCCAGTCTGGAGAAGTCCTGTAAGCGGGAGTGTGAGGAGGTATTGAGAGGAGGAGAGTAGGAGGTCATGAGCAGAGCGAAGGGGATAGGAGGGAGAGTATCTGGAGACAAGGTCTGAGATATAGTGGGGAGCAGTGCAGTTGTGGGCTTTGTATGTCAGAGTGAGAATTGTGTGTTTAATCCTGGAGGCAAGAGGTATTCATTATGGATTGTAAAGGAGCTATGCGGCAGCTGGGGAGACCATAGAGGACAGAGTTGCAGTAATTGAGGCGGGGAAGGATGAGAGAGTGGATTCAAATCTTAGTTGTGTCTTTTGTAAGGAAATGTCTATTTTTAGAGATGTTTTTATGGTGGAATCGGCAGGATTTAGCCAAGTACTGAATGTGAGGAGTGAAAGAAAGATCTGAGTCAAGTGTGACCCCCAAACATCGGGCATGTGGGGTACGGGTAATGATGGAGTTGTCGACAGTTATAGAGAGATTGGGGGTGGAGATTTTTGAAGAAGGAGGGAAAATAAGGAGCTCAGTTTTGTAGAGATTTAGCTTTAGGTAGTGAGAGGACATCCAGGAAGAGATGTGAGAAAGACAGTGAGGGAAACGGGTTAGCAAGGAAGGAGATAGGTCTGGGGCAGAGAAGTAGATTTGGGTGTTGTCTGCATACAAATGATATTGGAACCCGTGGGACTTTATTAGGGAACCTAATGATGACATGTAGATTGATAAGAGAAGGGGACCGAGGACAGAGCCTTGCGGTACCCCAACAGAAAGTGGTGAGGAGGCAAAGGAGGCCCCAGAGAAGGCTACACTAAAGGTACGGTTTGACAGCTAGGAAGAGAACCACGAAAGGGCTGTGTCTCAAATGCCGAATGATTGGAGGGTTTGGAGCAAAAGAAGGGTGGTCAACAGTATCTAAGGCTGCGGACAGATCAAGGAGGATACGCAGAGAGAAGTGGCCTTTTGATTTTGCTGTAAGTAGGTAGTTGGTAACCTTAACGATTGTCTCTGTGGAGTGATGGGGACGAAATCCAGATTGCAGTGGGTCGAAGAGAGAGTTTAAGGAAATGGGATAGGCGTGCATATACTAGCTTTTTGAGAAGCTGTTAGGCAAGAGGGAGTAGGGAAAAAGGGTGGTGGTTGGATCAAGAGGGATGGGAAATATACCGGTGCTGAGGGAGAGGTTGAAAATGTGTGCGAGTATAGGGATAAGGGTGGAAGAGAGGAAGGGGGGCAGCTTTAAGGGGATAGGGTCAAGAGGACAGGTAGGGAGGTGAGAGCTCAGTATAAGTGCCGAAAATTCTTCCTCAGTAACAGGGGAGAAGGAGCAAAATTTATGGCTATGTGGGTTGTGGTTGATTGCGAGCGTTTGAGGGTGTGAGAAAATGGAAATATGTTGAGAGCTGATTTTGTTTCTGATGGAGTCGATTATGTTATTGAAGTGGCTGGCAAAGTCTTGAGCTGACAGAGAAGTTGTATTAGGGGGAGGGCGGAGAAGAATATTGAAAGTGGAGAACAGATGTTTTGGGTTTGAAGAAAGATTAGAGAAGTAATGTGTCTTATAGAAAATTAGGGCAGAATAGTAGGAATTCAAAATGAACTTGTAATAAAGGAAATCAGCTGAACTCCGAGATTTTCTCCAGTGCCACTCAGCAGTCCGGGGACATCTGCGTAGGTACCGTGGCAGAGGAGTATGCCAGGGCTGAGGATGACACTGTGATTTCCAAGCAATGGTAAGAGGGGTCAGATTGTCAAGGACCAATGTAAGGGTGGAATTATAGTGGCAGATAGATTGGTCAGGGCAGGAGGAGATGGATGAGAGGAGAGGTTTGAGGAAATTAGCAAGCTGTTGCTGATCTAATGACATAATGCTTCTGTGAAGTTTGGTGTGAGGAGTAGAAAGAGGGAGAGTTGTAGGGAGGGATGAGATGTTGCAAGTGAGGAAATGGTTGTCAGAAAGAGGAAAAGGGGAGTTTGTGAAGTATGAAATAGTGCATCAATAGCTAAAGATCAGGTCAAGGGAGTGACCATCTTTGTGAGTGGGAGAGTCAATGCATTGTGACAAACCAAAAGAGGAAGTGAGTTGCAGAAGTTGTTTTGCAGAGGAGGCAGTAGAAGTGTCAAGAGGGATGTTAAAATGGCCACGAATGAGGGCAGGGGTGCCTGGGGAGAGGAAATAAGGTAGCCAGGCAGCAGAGTGATCTAGAAATTGAGTTGAGCCAGGGGGACGGTATATGACTGCAACATGTATAGAGAGGGGAGAGAATAAGCTAATTGTGTGTTTCGAATGAGGAAAATGTGAGGGAAGAGATGGGATGTATTTGTTGGAAGGTGCAACGAGAGTAGAGTAAAATACCTACACCACCTCCTTGTCTATTATCAGACCTAGGAGTGTGGCTGAAGTAGAGGCCCCATGAGACAGAGCAGCAGTGGATGCTGTGTCTAGTGGAGAGAGCCAGGTTTCTGTTAGAGCCAGAAGGTTGAGGGAGCGGGAGATAAAGAGGTCATGTATAGAAGTGAGCTTGTTGCAAACAGAGTGAGAGTTCCAGAGTGCACAAGTGAAAGGGGTAGTGGCTTTAGATGCAAGAGGAATGTGAGTAAGGTTACCAGAGTTTTGTTTTCAGAGTCTATGGAACGGTACACGTGGATGTGCATGGCTAGGAAGTTGTTGGGGACCAGGATTAGGGGAGATGTCACCCGCAGCTAGTATAAGTAAGAGAGGAAGAGTGACATGAGATGAGATACAGATTTGCAGTAATGAGACTGTTTTTGAGGCGAGGTGCAGGGGGGAGAGTGTTTAGGAATAGATAAAGTTCATGAATACAAAAGTAAGGTGAGTAATTGAATAAAGTAGTAGAGACAAGAGGTAGCAAAAAGGAATATAAAAATATTGAGCATTTTTATAAAAGTGGGAACCAATTAAACACATAAGACATAGTATTACAACAGTACTTGCATAAGGAAACAATGAGATACATAAAACACAATATTACAAGAGTACTTGCCTTATGTCTTGCCCCTTGTTCAATTCTTGTATAATTCTTATATTAGTGCCTCACTTATAAAATGTTTACTTTAGAAATGTGAACATATGCTATTGTAACAACGCATACTGCCCAGGCAATGCACCCCCAGTGCTATGCACAGCTCAAGCTAGTGTTAAATATATAGGCAGGGCAATCAGCTGGGTCCACTAAATTACTTAATTGCTAAGTCAAAAGACAATTTAAAAGGCCAATTGAGAGTTGGATTCGGGTCAGGTCAGGGTGAGATAAGTTAAGATAAACAAGACAGTAAAATTTTGAGGAGGTGGGAGCTATGGCATATAACGGCTATAAATTTAAGAATAATAGCAGGTATTGATAAGGATTGGACATCACATGGCAATTAACAAAACAGCAGTAAGACATTGGGATAAGATTACAATAAATGCAGGACTAAATTAAAACCTAAAATAATTTGCTCAATATACATATACATATTCCAAAAGAGAGTTACAGGAGAGAAGAGAGCACTAGAATGCAGGGAATAGGTTGCAGATGAGCAGGGATACCATTCATGTACCTGAAAGCAGAAGAGAGAGAATGTGATTAGCTTGATGTAGTGTGCATTTCTTCAGAAAATGCCAAAAGGCAGAATGTTGTCTTAATAAGCAGCATTGTAGTGAGTGTTGAGTATAATTCTTGTATAATTCTTATATTAGTGTCTCACTTATAAAATGTTCACTTTAGAAATGTGAACATATGCTGTTGTAACAACGCATACTGCCCAGGCAATGCACCCCCAGTGCATTCATAAAGTAATTATTTTGATAGTACACTTTTTTTGTTTGCAGTTATGAAGTTATAAATCATTTATTATATTGTTCCATATAATCTGTGATTCTTTCATGTTTTAATTATGCTCCTGTAAAGCCCTATATGTGAAGATTTGTTTTTATGGTACCTTAAACAGTATGCTTGATCATCTTCTTAAAACCCTTTCTGCAAACAGTAACCCAGTTCGACCCATTCCAATACAGGGACACATGGAAAAAATGATATATACCTAAATCAATATTTTGTTTATGAAATATAACTTATTAAACACATTCTAATAACCTTTAAAAAGCACTCTATCAATGTATTTGTAAAGATCACCACATTAACTGCCCTGTAACAATATAAGATTGTGCACATCTGTAAATAGAAATGATTAACTCATATATAAAAAAAATATATTTTATTTATTTATTTTTGTAGCTTGGAAGTGACCTTGGAGGTGGAATAGGTGGAAGTCCAGCGGTAAGTTTGCATCCATTAATTATAACTGAGAACTGTAAATGTAGTATATTTCTTAAATAAACATAGTGCCTCCAGACTGTAAGAATAACTAATTATAGTGCTAAAGTAAGAATAGCCTACTATATATAAATTCCTGGTTGCTTAAAGGGCCATTATAGTCGAAAAATGACATGCTCTTATTTGTTTGAGCATTTCATTTTAAGACTAGCAACCCTGCACCTCTGTGTTTAACCCCCACAAATGGGTTAAACACATAGTACAAGTACCACTCAGGACTTGTAGAGTACTGCTGGTCCTGATCGGAAACTGCCACTGATTCAATCAGCGTCGCTAGTCATATGACACGGCTATAAAACTAGTGCTGCTGATTTGATCAGCGGCAGTTTCCTCTCAGGAGCAGCAGTGCTACGTGGGTCCCAAGCGGTACTTCTACTGTGTGTATAACCCCTTTGCCGGTGTTAAACCCACAAAGCATGTCATTTTTAAACTATAATGGCCTTTTAAACTCTATACTTACAAAACTGCATACATGTTTAACTAGAAAATCAAGTGTGCCAGAAACAGTGCATAAGCTCAGGGAAGCAGCAAGATCATTCATTACCTCAGCAGTTAGTTTGCCAGTGGCTAGCAGTTTGAGTGGTCATGCCAATGTCAATTTTTATTTTGCCAGCGGCATCACTTATTTTAGTAAATTTGCATTTATAAAGCCGGGTATATGAATGCCCTCTTAGCATTTGTGCATTAAATGTTTTAATATATTACATTTTATGGGAACAAATCTGATTGTATAACTTATCTGCTTATTAAAGAGATTCAATGTTTGACTTATCTTCTGCAGTTTCTGAACCAGTTTTACCTTTACATATTTTATCACAGGTTGGACAAACATTCATTCCTTCATCTGTCCCAGCAACATTTGCACCATCACCCACTCCAGCAGTAGCAAGCAGCGGTTTAAATGACCTGTTTGAGCTTTCCACAGGAATTGGAATGGCCCCTGGAGGATTTGCACCCCCAAAAGCTGTATGTTGATTTTATCAGATCTTTTTTTTTTTTTTTGCCCAAAATGAGTGTGTGCTGTTTGGTTCTAGATTACCTTATTGGTTTTCAGCCGCTGTTGCTTGTCAACTGTTAGACAAAGCAACATTTCGAAAGTTTTCGTTTAGTCATGGCATGACTATGGGAACAATCCTGAAATGTTGATTTGTCTATTGACACTTTTTGCTAGAATACATTTTTCTTGATATATGCTGCATTTCTGGAATTGTTTGTGCTTGTGAATTATATTGGGTCCCAGCAGTGACCCCCAGAGGCATGCATTCTTTGGGACTTTGATTGCTGGAATCAACATTTGACTTTGTAAAGGGTTTACTGAGCCAGTGGCCTCTGGGAGTCTGTTGCTGTTCAGTCTTCCATTATTATTAATTTTTTTAAATTATAACTAAAATATTTTGAGGACTTGTTTCTGATGTGTTTCTTTGTATATTTATGTGTATATTTTACAAATTTTATTGCACTTGTCAGCTTCAGTTTCCTAGAGATCATTATTACTTTCTATGGGCCAGATAATCAAACATTTTCTAGTTTGGAGAGATATTATAGTGCTGATTTCACAGGGGCAGAACTCACTGAAAAGGGGAGGAACTTGTAAATACCAGAGAGATGATAGATGCCTTCCATAGAAAGTAATTAAGCTCTCTGGGATACAAAACTTTACATGCAAGAGAGAAGGTAACTGGAGAACCCCTGGGGTGATAAAGTCTCAGTTTGCATCAATTCCAAATTCAACTGAATTGTTTTCACTACAATTTAACTTGCTTTTTTTCTATATTTTAGTATATGTTATTTTTCTGTTAGTTAATTAGTTAATTGTGTATTGTGAATTTTGAGCAAACTTGACCTGCAGACAGCTGGCAAGACAAATCAGTGAGACCAGCTTTTTTAAAATGCTTACAAAATTTCACAAGACTTGTGAGAGAGCTTCAGACATACCCTGGGAACTCCCATGTTCAGCCCAGGGAACTGTCCTGTCCCTCCCACTTTCTGAAAGTGTCAGTTTTAATTTGCAATGCAGCAAATACAAGTTGCAATGGAATTTGTAAAAGCTACACAGAAATATACTTGAGTATGATCCAAAGTTATTAAAGTAACACAGAAACTTTCAAAGCATTATCAGAATGTGTAAAATCACGGCTAGATCAAAATGTAAATTTATTCTGTATAAAAAAAAAAAAAAGGCCAGGTATGTTTGTCCGATGCAGTCATGCGCAGTAGAGACTGCTGGAGACAAACATACGTGGCCTTAACCCCTAAACGACCAGCAACAATGCGCAGTAGAGACTGCACGAGGATAGTGCTAGTTGTTAAGCCCTTAAGGAGGGTACAACGCTGCTGTACTGGGCCTCTCTCTGCTGTGATCTCGCTAAAAGTAGTGAGATTGCGCTATTTCTGCATGCTCCACGAATGGGGCAGTGCAGAAATAGTCTTGCAGAGGCACCGAAGCAGAGAGGGACACTCTATCCCTCTCTGCATTGGGCTGTGGTGGTGTCCATTGTTGGTCACGTGGGAAGGTTAGGAGGGAGGTGAGTGGGCTGCCCATCACTGGAGGGGGAGGGTGGGTGGGACTTCTGTGCTGCAGTTACATTTTGGCCCGTGTACACAGGCTTTAACACTAGTCAATATATAAATGAGAAAGTGCAAAGCTGAAATGCAATAATACTGAAAGGACCCAATCTGAAATGTATAGTAATGTAAAATACAAAACACAAAGTGTAAGTGTAACAAACCCTCATATAATGCAGTGCTATTGCACAGGGCTTGTCTCTGCTTCACATACATAAATGTGAGAGTTCCGCACTTTTTCTTTTGAAAATTTAGTGAGTTCAGCCTTTGTGAAGTCTGAACTACAATTTCTCTCCAACCTGGAGAACCTTTGAATATCCAGGGCCTTAGGGACAATTCTCTAAAGCTCTGTGTTCTGGAGAGATTATATAAGAAGGTTGCATGATTTCTTTCCATGCCTGAGAGTTTTTGATAATTGGGCCCTCGGTGTGCTACAGAATCTCTTGTCATTTACCAGTGTTATTTTTCTACTCAAAAAAGTTGTTAGATGCATCATTACTGTCTTAATAGCAACCATTCATATGTTTAGTAGGTATGGTCTACTATATGCCTATTCTTAGGTGAGATTGACATTTAATAATGTGCCTAAAAGACAAATGTAGTCACTTAAAGGGACAGTCTAGTCTTATTTAAACTTTCATGATTCAGGTAGGGCATGCAATATTAAACAACTTTCCAATTTACTTTTATCATTGATTTTGCTCTTGGTATTCTTTGTTGAAAGCCCTTGTGGGCGGCCTCTCATGTAAGTGCATTTTAAGTTTTTCACAGCTAGTTTATGTGTGCCATATAGATAGCATTGTGCCCACTCTCTTGGAGTTATTTATGAGTCAGCACTGATGCAAGTCTGTCAAAAGAACTGAAATAAGGGGCAGTCTGCAGAGGCTTTGATACAAGAGGTATAAAGTATATAAAAAAAAATATATATATATATATATATATATATATATATATATAGAAAGCAAAAGAATGCACTCTCAGGACTTTTCCACAAAAAAACCAATTTAATGGAACGTTTTCGGGGTTCACAACCCCTTCATCAGCATGCAAACCAAACAAAATTCAACTCATTTATAGTGTTACATATCAATTACATCATATCAACCTTAGTGTCTCTCCAAAGGAAAAGTGCGCCAATTTTTCGAGTTTGGAACGCATATTGCGTTCCACAGTGCTATCCGGAACCGGAAGTTGTATTACCTCACTTCCGGTTTACGGATTCAACAAACCAAACATGAAATTAATAATGAAATAGTGTACTCTACAATTTCAAACGAGTTACAGTGACATACTAATTTGTGGGACTTATTGTAGCAAAAATGTGCCGCATTATAATAAGTGCCAAGAAAATTTGTGATAGAAATACGTTGACAAATGTTGCTACATCCGGTCGGCATAGAAACGGTAACTATGGTAATCATATACAATTCTGAGTACCAAAAGATGCCAAAATTTACAATAGTATGTCAGCTGAATGAAGCAACAACTTTCATAGTGTCAAAGAAATAGCGTGCACTCAAATTATATACAATCATATTGTATATATAAAGAATGATTAAAAATAAGATAGTTAAAAATAAAAAAATAAAAATTAAAAATTGAACCTTATGGCAGTACCATTAATTGGAATGGCAAGATACAAATGTAATGTTGCAAATATGATTGCTATGGCTTGCAGTGTATCGCCAGTATATTGCAACAGAGTGGCATTAAACATGTGTATCATGAGTATCAAATTAGAGCAATATTCAGAAGGATGAATATATATAGCAGTGTTATAGGACGTTGTTATTGTGTCTTAAGGGCACAATTTTCACTTGAATTAAGCCTTGGCCATTAAAGGGTTATAGCTTGCAATGGCCAAAATGTGAATATTTGTGCCAAATGGGGCGGATTTTATTAACCTTATTTGAGAATTTTAGCCCCAAGTATAGTTGCAAAAAAAAGGGATATTTGAGAAAAGGTAATAAAGATAAGGATCATAGACATATATGGCTCATACAGATACTGTCCATCTCTGGAACTTATCCAGGTGGATGTGACTTTTAAGTGTCCGTTTTTTGGACTGGTGGTGCATGTGAAGAAAATGGGTAATGGCTCTTGGCGGACCAGGCTTCCACAGAGAAGGTGGAGACAGATGTCCCCCCTAAACCATGCCGTTAGGCGCACAACACTTGCCCCTACAACTAGGGGAAAATGAAATGTGTGCCAAAACGGAGCCACCATGTCCACCTGGCATACCCCAAGTATGTAGCACCCCAGTTGTTAATCACATTATGCTCTTAAAGTCCGGCATGGTGTTCAGGCCACCAGGTTGTATTGTGCCTAATCTGAACATCCACTGGGCCTCCCGTCTCAGGAGTTGCTTGTTCCGGTCGCCACCCCGATCCAATGGGGGTATGTGGTCGATTAGAATGTAGCGGATGGAGGATACTGAGTGTCCCTTGTAAGCGCAATGTCGCGCTACTGGCTGTTCGGAATCGCCATTTTTAAGTGCTGTCCTTATGGCGTGGCGATGATTGGCCATACGATCTCACGAAGTGTGCCAGAGGTCTTCCCTATGTAAAAGCAGGAACATGGGCAAAACAATAAATATATAACGTGAGTGGTGGTACACGTTATAGAGTGCCGGATAGAGAATGTTCGATTGGTATGCGGGTGATGGAAAACTTTAGTACCCACTAGGCCATTGCACGTTGTGCAGCCCAAACAACGATAAGAGCCCCTAATATTCCTTTTCATCCCAGTTGAATAACACTGTTTAGGGTCCGTTTTCACCAGCAGGTCTTTGAGATTAGTTCCCCTCTTGAACCCAACCATAGGTCATAGGTTATGAGTAAATGTGAGTTTAGGGTCTGAAGCCATAATTGGCCAGTGTTGTCGGAGAATTTGGCCAGTATTTTTTGTCAGTATTTTTTGTCACTGGAGTAAAAGTAGTGGACATGATGAGCTTGTCACTAGCGTCCCTCTTGGGTTTAGGTGTAATTAATTCTGTCTGTGTAAGTCTTGAAACAGATTCCATAGCCTCATGGATTATCAGGATCTTGTAGCCCCTGTTCTGGAACTTCTCACCCACTTCTTTCAATTGGGAGACCCCCGTTACAGGATTCGAATTGTTGCGCATTGTTCTTATGCATTGTGATTTTACAATGCCCTTTAGTAGGGCTGGGGGATGGCAACTATCTGCCCTTAATATAGAGTTGCGGTCGGTAGGTTTATGATACAATGTGGTTCCTAAATGGTTAGAATCCTTGAAAACTGTCAAGTCTAAGAAATGAATGGATGAAGTATTAGCTGTCATCTTAAACTTGACGTTGTTAGTCGTGTTATTAAACACATCAAACCATTTGTGGAGTTCCTCCAGGCCCCCTCGCCACACCAAGAAAATGTCATCTATATATCTGTAATAACAGATAATAGATACATTCGGCGTATTCCACAGGTACATGTTTTCAAATTGTGACATGTAGATATTGGCGTACGAGGGGGCCATGGAGGAACCCATGGCTGTGCCAGCAGTTTGCAAATAATAACTGTTTTCGAACCGAAAATAGTTTTTGAACAGACAGAATTCAATGAGGGACAATAGAAATCCTACTGGGGGACCCTCATAAAGGGGGTTACCCGTGAGGTGTTCCTGTATAGCCTTAAGTCCGTCAAGATGAGGTATAATGGTATACAGACTGTTGACATCCAGAGTGATGTTCTTCACATGCACCACCAGTCCAAAAAACGGACACTTAAAAGTCACATCCACCTGGATAAGTTCCAGAGATGGACAGTATCTGTATGAGCCATATATGTCTATGATCCTTATCTTTATTACCTTTTCTCAAATATCCCTTTTTTTTTTGCAACTATACTTGGGGCTAAAATTCTCAAATAAGGTTAATAAAATCCGCCCCATTTGGCACAAATATTCACATTTTGGCCATTGCAAGCTATAACCCTTTAATGGCCAAGGCTTAATTCAAGTGAAAATTGTGCCCTTAAGACACAATAACAACGTCCTATAACACTGCTATATATATTCATCCTTCTGAATATTGCTCTAATTTGATACTCATACACATGTTTAATGCCACTCTGTTGCAATATACTGGCGATACACTGCAAGCCATAGCAATCATATTTGCAACATTACATTTGTATCTTGCCATTCCAATTAATGGTACTGCCATAAGTTTCAATTTTTAATTTTTATTTTTTTATTTTTAACTATCTTATTTTTAATCATTCTTTATATATACAATATGATTGTATATAATTTGAGTGCACGCTATTTCTTTGACACTATGAAAGTTGTTGCTTCATTCAGCTGACATACTATTGTAAATTTTGGCATCTTTTGGTACTCAGAATTGTATATGATTACCATAGTTACCGTTTCTATGCCGACCGGATGTAGCAACATTTGTCAACGTATTTCTATCACAAATTTTCTTGGCACTTATTATAATGCGGCACATTTTTGCTACAATAAGTCCCACAAATTAGTATGTCACTGTAACTCGTTTGAAATTGTAGAGTACACTATTTCATTATTAATTTCATGTTTGGTTTGTTGAATCCGTAAACCGGAAGTGAGGTAATACAACTTCCGGTTCCGGATAGCACTGTGGAACGCAATATGCGTTCCAAACTCGAAAAATTGGCGCACTTTTCCTTTGGAGAGACACTAAGGTTGATATGATGTAATTGATATGTAACACTATAAATGAGTTGAATTTTGTTTGGTTTGCATGCTGATGAAGGGGTTGTGAACCCCGAAAACGTTCCATTAAATTGGTTTTTTTGTGGAAAAGTCCTGAGGGTGCATTCTTTTGCTTTCTATTTCATGGTATATCATTGCACCCAGGCGAGTTGGCTACCGGTGGGCTGAACTGGAAATTGCTTACTACTATATATATATATCTATATATATATATATATATATATATATATATATATATATATATATATATAAAACCATGTTTGTTCTGCAAAACTGGAAAATGGGTAATAACGAGATTATTTTTTTAAACCAGACATCCTCAAACTTGACCCTCCAGAGGTTTTGAAACTACCTTTCCCATGATGCAATGTAGTTCCAAAACCTCTGCAGGGCCAAGTTTGAGGATGTCTGTTTTAAACAGTAACAATTCTGAAGTAGGGCTGGCCCTTTAAATGATTCCTCCATAAAATTATATAGGATTTCTTTCTTTAGGCAGTATGTTTGTCATTAAAGCAGTCTGGAAAGCATTTGGTATCTTCAGTATATCACTAGATAATTAGTCTTCAACTCCAGTAGTGAAGTGTCGCTATATTCATTATTGTCAAATGGCATTCAGGTGGACCCATGTCTGGCTTTTAAAAGCTTGAAAAGTATCACTTAAATCTCATGAAAAACCCAGTACTGTATTTAGTGTTACAAGATGATCAGCTAAAAAGTGCTTCTGATAGGAACAAGTAGTGCTCCACTTTTATTAATAAGTAGTTCTATTATTGTGATACTTGTGCCATAAAATGTATCAAGGAATTCAGCAGACTGGATGTTCTTTCTGACATGACTCAAATACTAAGGCCTAGATTTAGAGTTCGGCGGTAAAAGGGCTGTTAACGCTCCGCGGGTTTTTTTCTGGCCGCACCATAAATTTAACTCTGGTATCGAGAGTTCAAACAAATGCTGCGTTAGGCTCCAAAAAAGGAGCGTAGAGCATTTTTACCGCAAATGCAACTCTCGATACCAGAGTTGCTTACGGACGCGGCCGGCATCAAAAACGTGCTCGTGCACGATTCTCCCATAGGAAACAATGGGGCTGTTTGAGCTGAAAAAAAACCTAACACCTGCAAAAAAGCAGCGTTCAGCTCCTAACGCAGCTACATTGTTTCCTATGGGGAAACACCTCCTAAGTCTGCACCTAACACTCTAACATGTACCCCGAGTCTAAACACCCCTAACCTTACACTTATTAACCCCTAATCTGCCGCCCCCGCTATCGCTGACCCCTGCATTACACTTTTAACCCCTAATCTGCCGCTCCGTAAACCGCCGCCACCTACGTTATCCCTATGTACCCCTAATCTGCTGCCCTAACATCGCCGACCCCTATGTTATATTTATTAACCCCTAATCTGCCCCCCACAACGTCGCCGACACCTACCTACACTTATTAACCCCTAATCTGCCGAGCGGACCTGAGCGCTACTATAATAAAGTTATTAACCCCTAATCCGCCTCACTAACCCTATCATAAATAGTATTAACCCCTAATCTGCCCTCCCTAACATCGCCGACACCTACCTTCAATTATTAACCCCTAATCTGCCGACCGGAGCTCACCGCTATTCTAATAAATGTATTAACCCCTAAAGCTAAGTCTAACCCTAACACTAACACCCCCCTAAGTTAAATATAATTTTTATCTAACGAAATAAATTAACTCTTATTAAATAAATAATTCCTATTTAAAGCTAAATACTTACCTGTAAAATACATCCTAATATACCTACAATATAAATTATAATTATATTATAGCTATTTTAGGATTAATATTTATTTTACAGGCAACTTTGTAATTATTTTAACCAGGTACAATAGCTATTAAATAGTTAAGAACTATTTAATAGTTACCTAGTTAAAATAATTACAAATTTACCTGTAAAATAAATCCTAACCTAAGATATAATTAAACCTAACACTACCCTATCAATAAAATAATTAAATAAACTACCTACAATTACCTACAATTAACCTAACACTACACTATCAATAAATTAATTAAACACAATTGCTACAAATAAATAAAATTAAATAAACTATCTAAAGTACAAAAAATAAAAAAGAACTAAGTTACAGAAAATAATAAAATATTTACAAACATAAGAAAAATATTACAACAATTTTAAACTAATTACACCTACTCTAAGCCCCCTAATAAAATAACAAAGCCCCCCAAAATAGAAAATTCCCTACCCTATTCTAAAATACAAATATTACAAGCTCTTTTACCTTACCAGCCCTGAACAGGGCCCTTTGCGGGGCATGCCCCAAGAATTTCAGCTCTTTTGCCTGTAAAAAAAAACATACAATACCCCCCCCCCAACATTACAACCCACCACCCACATACCCCTAATCTAACCCAAACCCCCCTTAAATAAACCTAACACTACCCCCCTGATGATCTTCCTACCTTGTCTTCACCATGCCAGGTTCACCGATCCGTCCTGGCTCCAAGATCTTCATCCAACCCAAGCGGGGGCTAGACATCCACTGAAGAAGTCCAGAAGAGGGTCCAAAGTCTTCCTCCTATCCGGCAAGAAGAGGACATCCGGACCGGCAAACATCTTCTCCAAGCGGCATCTTCTATCTTCTTCCATCCGATGACGACCGGCTCCATCTTGAAGACCTCCAGCGCGGATCCATCCTCTTCTTCCGACGACTAGACGACGAATGACGGTTCCTTTAAGGGACGTCATCCAAGATGGCGTCCCTCGAATTCCGATTGGCTGATAGGATTCTATCAGCCAATCGGAATTAAGGTAGGAATTTTCTGATTGGCTGATGGAATCAGCCAATCAGAATATAGTTCAATCCGATTGGCTGATCCAATCAGCCAATCAGATTGAGCTCGCATTCTATTGGCTGATCGGAACAGCCAATAGAATGCGAGCTCAATCTGATTGGCTGATTGGATCAGCCAATCGGATTGAACTATATTCTGATTGGCTGATTCCATCAGCCAATCAGAAAATTCCTACCTTAATTCCGATTGGCTGATAGAATCCTATCAGCCAATCGGAATTCGAGGGACGCCATCTTGGATGACGTCCCTTAAAGGAACCGTCATTCGTCGTCTAGTCGTCGGAAGCAGAGGATGGATCCGCGCTGGAGGTCTTCAAGATGGAGCCGGTCGTCATCGGATGGAAGAAGATAGAAGATGCCGCTTGGAGAAGATGTTTGCCGGTCCGGATGTCCTCTTCTTGCCGGATAGGAGGAAGACTTTGGACCCTCTTCTGGACTTCTTCAGTGGATGTCTAGCCCCCGCTTGGGTTGGATGAAGATCTTGGAGCCAGGACGGATCGGTGAACCTGGCATGGTGAAGACAAGGTAGGAAGATCATCTGGGGGGTAGTGTTAGGTTTATTTAAGGGGGGTTTGGGTTAGATTAGGGGTATGTGGGTGGTGGGTTGTAATGTTGGGGGGGGGGTATTGTATGTTTTTTTTTACAGGCAAAAGAGCTGAAATTCTTGGGGCATGCCCCGCAAAGGGCCCTGTTCAGGGCTGGTAAGGTAAAAGAGCTTGTAATATTTGTATTTTAGAATAGGGTAGGGAATTTTTTATTTTGGGGGGCTTTGTTATTTTATTAGGGGGCTTAGAGTAGGTGTAATTAGTTTAAAATTGTTGTAATATTTTTCTTATGTTTGTAAATATTTTATTATTTTCTGTAACTTAGTTCTTTTTTATTTTTTGTACTTTAGATAGTTTATTTAATTTTATTTATTTGTAGCAATTGTGTTTAATTAATTTATTGATAGTGTAGTGTTAGGTTAATTGTAGGTAATTGTAGGTAGTTTATTTAATTATTTTATTGATAGGGTAGTGTTAGGTTTAATTATATCTTAGGTTAGGATTTATTTTACAGGTAAATTTGTAATTATTTTAACTAGGTAACTATTAAATAGTTCTTAACTATTTAATAGCTATTGTACCTGGTTAAAATAATTACAAAGTTGCCTGTAAAATAAATATTAATCCTAAAATAGCTATAATATAATTATAATTTATATTGTAGCTATATTAGGATTTATTTTACAGGTAAGTATTTAGCTTTAAATAGGAATTATTTATTTAATAAGAGTTAATTTATTTCGTTAGATAAAAATTATATTTAACTTAGGGGGGTGTTAGTGTTAGGGTTAGACTTAGCTTTAGGGGTTAATACATTTATTAGAATAGCGGTGAGCTCCGGTCGGCAGATTAGGGGTTAATAATTGAAGGTAGGTGTCGGCGATGTTAGGGAGGGCAGATTAGGGGTTAATACTATTTATGATAGGGTTAGTGAGGCGGATTAGGGGTTAATAACTTTATTATAGTAGCGCTCAGGTCCGCTCGGCAGATTAGGGGTTAATAAGTGTAGGTAGGTGTCGGCGACGTTGTGGGGGGCAGATTAGGGGTTAATAAATATAACATAGGGGTCGGCGATGTTAGGGGTAGCAGATTAGGGGTACATAGGGATAACGTAGGTGGCGGCGATTTGCGGTCGGAAGATTAGGGGTTAATTATTTTAAGTAGCTTGCGGCGACGTTGTGGGGGGCAAGTTAGGGGTTAATAGATATAATACAGGGGTCGGCGGTGTTAGGGGCAGCAGATTAGGGGTACATAAGTATAACGTAGGTGGCGGTCGGCAGATTAGGGGTTAAAAATTTTAATCGAGTGGCGGCGATGTGGGGGGACCTCGGTTTAGGGGTACATAGGTAGTTTATGGGTGTTAGTGTACTTTAGGGTACAGTAGTTAAGAGCTTTATAAACCGGCGTTAGCCAGAAAGCTCTTAACTCCTGCTATTTTCAGGCGGCTGGAATCTTGTCGTTAGAGCTCTAACGCTCACTGCAGAAACGACTCTAAATACCAGCGTTAGAAAGATCCCATTGAAAAGATAGGCTACGCAAATGGCGTAGGGGGATCTGCGGTATGGAAAAGTCGCGGCTGTAAAGTGAGCGTTAGACCCTTTAATGACTGACTCCAAATACCAGCGGGCGCCCAAAACCAGCGTTAGGAGCCTCTAACGCTGGTTTTGACGGCTACCGCCGAACTCTAAATCTAGGCCTAAGTGAATTTGCAAGTACATGAAAATGAAGACATTTAAAGGGGCATGAAACTCATACCATAAATCAGCAATTAAGAACTGCATTCCCAAAGAAATGTTCAAATAATTATACAGTGTTGTTGTTCTGGTACAATTTACAAGGTTTTGCAGGTCAGCACTACACGTCTGGCAAAGCTTAGTGAAATTCATATTTCTCCAACATAGGTGTGTCCGGTCCACGGCGTCATCCTTACTTGTGGGATATTCTCCTCCCCAACAGGAAATGGCAAAGAGCCCAGCAAAGCTGGTCACATGATCCCTCCTAGGCTCCGCCTACCCCAGTCATTCTCTTTGCCGTTGTACAGGCAACATCTCCACGGAGATGGCTTAGAGTTTTTTAGTGTTTAACTGTAGTTTTTATTATTCAATCAAGAGTTTGTTATTTTGAAATAGTGCTGGTATGTACTATTTACTCAGAAACAGAAAAGAGATGAAGATTTCTGTTTGTATGAGGAAAATGATTTTAGCAACCGTAACTAAAATCCATGGCTGTTCCACACAGGACTGTTGAGAGCAATTAACTTCAGTTGGGGGAACAGTGTGCAGTCTCTTGCTGCTTGAGGTATGACACATTCTAACAAGACGATGTAATGCTGGAAGCTGTCATTTTCCCTATGGGATCCGGTAAGCCATGTTTATTACGATCATAAATAGGGGCTTCACAAGGGCTTATTAAGACTGTAGACTGTTTCTGGGCTAAATCGATTCATTATTAACACATATTTAGCCTTGAGGAATCATTTTATCTGGGTATTTTGATATAATAATATCGGCAGGCACTGTATTAGACACCTTATTCCTTAGGGGCTTTCCCAAAGCTTAAGCAGAGCCTCATTTTCGCGCCGGTGTGGCGCACTTGTTTTTGAGAGGCATGGCATGCAGTCGCATGGGAGAGGAGCTCTGATACTTAGAAAGGACTTTCTGAAGGCGTCATTTGGTATCGTATTCCCCTTTGGGCTTGGTTGGGTCTCAGCAAAGCAGATACCAGGGACTGTAAAGGGGTTAAAGTTTAAAACGGCTCCGGTTCCGTTATTTTAAGGGTTAAAGCTTCCAAATTTGGTGTGCAATACTTTTAAGGCTTTAAGACACTGTGGTGAAAATTTGGTGAATTTTGAACAATTCCTTCATGTTTTTTCGCAATTGCAGTAATAAAGTGTGTTCAGTTTAAAATTTAAAGTGACAGTAACGGTTTTATTTTAAAACGTTTTTGTACTTTGTTATCAAGTTTATGCCTGTTTAACATGTCTGAACTACCAGATAGACTGTGTTCTGAATGTGGGGAAGCCAGAATTCCTATTCATTTAAATAAATGTGATTTATGTGATAATGACAATGATGCCCAAGATGATTCCTCAAGTGAGGGGAGTAAGCATGGTACTGCATCATTCCCTCCTTCGTCTACACGAGTCTTGCCCACTCAGGAGGCCCCTAGTACATCTAGCGCGCCAATACTCCTTACTATGCAACAATTAACGGCTGTAATGGATAATTCTGTCAAAAACATTTTAGCCAAAATGAACCCTTGTCAGCGTAAGCGTGGCTGCTCTGTTTTAGATACTGAAGAGCATGACGACGCTGATATTAATATCTCTGAAGGGCCCCTATCCCAGTCTGATGGGGCCAGGGAGGTTTTGTCTGAGGGAGAAATTACTGATTCAGGGAACATTTCTCAACAGGCTGAACCTGATGTGATTGCATTTAAATTTAAGTTGGAACATCTCCGCATTCTGCTTAAGGAGGTATTATCCACTCTGGATGATTGTGAAAAGTTGGTCATCCCAGAGAAACTATGTAAAATGGACAAGTTCCTAGAGGTGCCGGGGCTCCCAGAAGCTTTTCCTATACCCAAGCGGGTGGCGGACATTGTTAATAAAGAATGGGAAAGGCCCGGTATTCCTTTCGTCCCTCCCCCCATATTTAAAAAATTGTTTCCTATGGTCGACCCCAGAAAGGACTTATGGCAGACAGTCCCCAAGGTCGAGGGAGCGGTTTCCACTTTAAACAAGCGCACCACTATACCCATAGAGGATAGTTGTGCTTTCAAAGATCCTATGGATAAAAAATTAGAAGGCTTGCTTAAAAAGATGTTTGTTCAGCAGGGTTACCTTCTACAACCAATTTCATGCATTGTCCCTGTCGCTACAGCCGCATGTTTCTGGTTCGATGAGCTGATAAAGACGCTCGATAGTGATTCTCCTCCTTATGAGGAGATTATGGACAGAATCAATGCTCTCAAATTGGCTAATTCTTTCACCCTAGACGCCACTTTGCAATTGGCTAGGTTAGCGGCTAAGAATTCTGGGTTTGCTATTGTGGCGCGCAGAGCGCTTTGGTTGAAATCTTGGTCGGCTGATGCGTCTTCCAAGAACAAGCTACTAAACATTCCTTTCAAGGGGAAAACGCTGTTTGGCCCTGACTTGAAAGAGATTATCTCTGATATCACTGGGGGTAAGGGCCACGCCCTTCCTCAGGATCGGCCTTTCAAGGCAAAAAATAGACCTAATTTTCGTCCCTTTCGTAAAAACGGACCAGCCCAAAGTGCTACGTCCTCTAAGCAAGAGGGTAATTCTTCTCAAGCCAAGCCAGCTTGGAGACCAATGCAAGGCTGGAACAAGGGAAAGCAGGCCAAGAAACCTGCCACTGCTACCAAGTCAGCATGAAATGTTGGCCCCCGATCCGGGACCGGATCTGGTGGGGGGCAGACTCTCTCTCTTCGCTCAGGCTTGGGCAAGAGATGTTCTGGATCCTTGGGCGCTAGAAATAGTCTCCCAAGGTTATCTTCTGGAATTCAAGGGACTTCCCCCAAGGGGGAGGTTCCACAGGTCTCAGTTGTCTTCAGACCACATAAAAAGACAGGCGTTCTTACATTGTGTAGAAGACCTGTTAAGAATGGGAGTGATTCATCCAGTTCCATTAAGAGAACAAGGGATGGGGTTCTACTCCAATCTGTTCATAGTTCCCAAAAAAGAGGGAACGTTCAGACCAATCTTAGATCTCAAGATCTTAAACAAGTTTCTCAAGGTTCCATCGTTCAAGATGGAAACCATTCGAACTATTCTTCCTTCCATCCAGGAAGGTCAATTCATGACCACGGTGGATTTAAAGGATGCGTATCTACATATTCCTATCCACAAGGAACATCATCGGTTCCTAAGGTTCGCATTCCTGGACAAACATTACCAGTTCGTGGCGCTTCCTTTCGGATTAGCCACTGCTCCAAGGATTTTCACAAAGGTACTAGGGTCCCTTCTAGCTGTGCTACGACCAAGGGGCGTTGCGGTAGTACCTTACTTGGACGACATTCTGATTCAAGCGTCGTCCCTTCCTCAAGCAAAGGCTCACACGGACATCGTCCTGGCCTTTCTCAGATCTCACGGATGGAAAGTGAACGTGGAAAAGAGTTCTCTATCCCCGTCAACAAGGGTTCCCTTCTTGGGAACAATTATAGACTCCTTAGAAATGAGGATTTTTCTGACAGAGGTCAGAAAAACAAAACTTCTAGACTCTTGTCGGATACTTCATTCCGTTCCTCTTCCTTCCATAGCTCAGTGCATGGAAGTGATCGGGTTGATGGTAGCGGCAATGGACATAGTTCCTTTTGCGCGCATTCATCTAAGACCATTACAACTGTGCATGCTCAGTCAGTGGAATGGGGACTATACAGACTTGTCTCCGAAGATACAAGTAAATCAGAGGACCAGAGACTCACTCCGTTGGTGGCTGTCCCTGGACAACCTGTCACAAGGGATGACATTCCGCAGACCAGAGTGGGTCATTGTCACGACCGACGCCAGTCTGATGGGCTGGGGCGCGGTCTGGGGATCCCTGAAAGCTCAGGGTCTTTGGTCTCGGGAAGAATCTCTTCTACCGATAAATATTCTGGAACTGAGAGCGATATTCAATGCTCTCAAGGCTTGGCCTCAGCTAGCGAGGACCAAGTTCATACGTTTTCATTCAGACAACATGACAACTGTTGCGTATATCAACCATCAGGGGGGAACAAGGAGTTCCCTAGCGATGGAAGAAGTGACCAAAATCATTCTATGGGCGGAGTCTCACTCCTGCCACCTGTCTGCTATCCACATCCCAGGAGTGGAAAATTGGGAAGCGGATTTTCTGAGTCGTCAGACATTGCATCCGGGGGAGTGGGAACTCCATCCGGAAATCTTTGCCCAAGTCACTCACCTGTGGGGCATTCCAGACATGGATCTGATGGCCTCTCGTCAGAACTTCAAAGTTCCTTGCTACGGGGCCAGATCCAGGGATCCCAAGGCGGCTCTAGTGGATGCACTAGTAGCACCTTGGACCTTCAAACTAGCTTATGTGTTCCCGCCATTTCCTCTCATCCCCAGGCTGGTAGCCAGGATCAATCAGGAGAGGGCGTCGGTGATCTTGATAGCTCCTGCGTGGCCACGCAGGACTTGGTATGCAGATCTGGTGAATATGTCATCGGCTCCACCTTGGAAGCTACCTTTGAGACGAGACCTTCTTGTTCAGGGTCCGTTCGAACATCCGAATCTGGTTTCACTCCAGCTGACTGCTTGGAGATTGAACGCTTGATTTTATCGAAGCGAGGATTCTCAGATTCTGTTATCGATACTCTTGTTCAGGCCAGAAAGCCTGTCACTAGAAAGATTTACCACAAAATTTGGAAAAAATATATCTGTTGGTGTGAATCTAAAGGATTCCCTTGGGACAAGGTTAAGATTCCTAGGATTCTATCCTTCCTTCAAGAAGGATTGGAAAAAGGATTATCTGCAAGTTCCCTGAAGGGACAGATTTCTGCCTTGTCGGTATTACTTCACAAAAAGCTGGCAGCTGTGCCAGATGTTCAAGCCTTTGTTCAGGCTCTGGTTAGAATCAAGCCTGTTTACAAACCTTTGACTCCTCCTTGGAGTCTCAATTTAGTTCTTTCAGTTCTTCAGGGGGTTCCGTTTGAACCCTTACATTCCGTTGATATTAAGTTATTATCTTGGAAAGTTTTGTTTTTAGTTGCAATTTCTTCTGCTAGAAGAGTTTCAGAATTATCTGCTCTGCAGTGTTCTCCTCCTTATCTGGTGTTCCATGCAGATAAGGTGGTTTTACGTACTAAACCTGGTTTTCTTCCAAAAGTTGTTTCTAACAAAAACATTAACCAGGAGATTATCGTACCTTCTCTGTGTCCGAAACCAGTTTCAAAGAAGGAACGTTTGTTGCACAATTTGGATGTTGTTCGCGCTCTAAAATTCTATTTAGATGCTACAAAGGATTTTAGACAAACATCTTCCTTGTTTGTTGTTTATTCAGGTAAAAGGAGAGGTCAAAAAGCAACTTCTACCTCTCTCTCTTTTTGGATTAAAAGCATCATCAGATTGGCTTACGAGACTGCCGGACGGCAGCCTCCCGAAAGAATCACAGCTCATTCCACTAGGGCTGTGGCTTCCACATGGGCCTTCAAGAACGAGGCTTCTGTTGATCAGATATGTAGGGCAGCGACTTGGTCTTCACTGCACACTTTTACCAAATTTTACAAGTTTGATACTTTTGCTTCTTCTGAGGCTATTTTTGGGAGAAAGGTTTTGCAAGCCGTGGTGCCTTCCATTTAGGTGACCTGATTTGCTCCCTCCCTTCATCCGTGTCCTAAAGCTTTGGTATTGGTTCCCACAAGTAAGGATGACGCCGTGGACCGGACACACCTATGTTGGAGAAAACAGAATTTATGTTTACCTGATAAATTTCTTTCTCCAACGGTGTGTCCGGTCCACGGCCCGCCCTGGTTTTTTAATCAGGTCTGATAATTTATTTTCTTTAACTACAGTCACCACGGTACCATATGGTTTCTCCTATGCAAATATTCCTCCTTAACGTCGGTCGAATGACTGGGGTAGGCGGAGCCTAGGAGGGATCATGTGACCAGCTTTGCTGGGCTCTTTGCCATTTCCTGTTGGGGAGGAGAATATCCCACAAGTAAGGATGACGCCGTGGACCGGACACACCGTTGGAGAAAGAAATTTATCAGGTAAACATAAATTCTGTTTCTGTGTTTAGTTTGCTGTGATCAGTTAAGGACAGATGTAAATGAGTGTGAGCTGTGACCTACACAATAACTCTCTAGAATATGGCTGACACTGCTAAATTTCACCCCACTTAAAGGGACAGTCAAGTCAAAATTAAGCTTTCATGATTTAGATAGGACATGCAATTTTAAAGAACTTTCCAATCTACTTGTATCACATTTGCTTTATTCACTTGGTATTCTTTTTTCAATCATAAATCTAGGCAGGCTCAAACTGATTTCTAAGTAATTGAAGGCTGCCTTTTATCTAAAGGGACACTCAAGTTAAAATTAAGCTTTAATGATTCAGATAGAGCAGCAACAACTTTCCAATGTACTTCCATTAACAAAATGTGCACAGTCTTTTCTCTTGTTAAGTGTATCCAGTCCACGGATCATCCATTACTTATGGGATATTCTCCTTCCCAACAGGAAGTTGCAAGAGATCACCCATAGCAGAGTTGCTATATAGCTCCTCCCCTAACTGCCATATCCAGTCATTCTCTTGCAACTCTCAACATAGAAGGAGGTCCACGAGAGGAGTGGTGTTTTATACTTAATTTATTTCTTCAATCAAAAGTTTGTTATTTTTAAATGGCACCGTAGTGTGCTGTTTTTTTTTCTCAGGCAGTATTTGGAAGAAGAATCTGCCTGCGTTTTTCTATGATCTTAACAGAAGTAACTAAGATCCACTGGCTGTTTTCTCACACATTCTGAGGAGTGAGGTAAACTTCAGATGGGGGACAGCGTGCGGGTTTTCCTGCAAATGAGGTATGTGCAGTAAAATATTTTTCTAAAGAATGGAATTGACTAAGAAAATGCTGCTGTTACCAAATTAATGTAAGTAAAGCCTTAATGCAGTGAAAGCGACTGTTAGCAGGCTTATTAATGTATGTGCAGTAAAGTAATTTTCTAAGGAATGGAATTGACTATGAAAATGCTGCTGATACTGAAATAATCTAATTTAAGCCTTAATGCAGGGAAAGCAAGACAGGCTTATTAATAAAGATACATACTCTTTAAAAGAAGGTTGTTTTAAAAACGTTTGCTGGCATGTTTAATCGTTTTTTTTTTTTTTGAGGTACATTAGTGATAAGGTTTATTGGGGCATAATTTTTCCACATGGCTGGCTTAATTTCTGCATAGCAACAGTTAACTGAGGTTTCCCTCTGTTGTAATATGAGTGGGAGGGATCTAATTTAGAGCTTTTTTGCACAGTTAAATTTACAAAATGAATCATCCAGATTCCCTCAGCAGTCCTTTGAATACTACAGGACATCTCTAAAGGGCTAAAAAGACTTCCAAAATCGTTTATAGGGAAGGTAATCCACAGCTCAGCTGTGGCAGTTTTGTTGTACCTGTTAAAAAACGTCTGTCGTTTTTTTGATCTGTTTTTTGCATTAAGGTTTGCAAGTGGGTGCAATGCTCTGTGAACTTATTACATATACTGTAAAAATTTCGTTTGATTTACTGCCTTTTTACAAAATTTGTTTCTCTTAAAGGCACAGTAACGTTTTTTATATTTGCTTGTTAACTTGATTTAAAGTGTTTTCCAAGCTTACTAGTCTCATTATTAGTCTGTTGTAACATGTCTGACATAGAGAAAGCTCTGTGTTCATTATGTTTAAAAGCCATGGTGGAACCCCATTTTAGAATGTGTAGCAGATGTACTGATTTCATGTTAAACAATAAAGATCATTTTTTGTCTTTAAAAACATTATCACCAGAGGATTCTGTCGAGGGGGAAGTTATGCCGACTAACTCTCCCCACGTGTCAGACCCTTTGACTCCCGCTTTAGGGACTCACGCTCAAATGGCGCCAAGTGGTTCAAGGGCGCCCATAGCGTTTATTTTATCAGAGGTTTCTGTCGAGGGGGAAGTTATGCCGTCTAACACTCCCCACGTGTCAGACTCTTCGACTCCCGCTCCAGGGATTCACGCTCAAATGGCGCCTAGTACATCAGGGGCGCTTATAGCGTTTATTTTACAAGACATGGCGAAGGTTATGAATAATACTCTGGAAGCGGTATTAGTCAGACTACCTGAAATTAAAGGAAAGCGAGATAGCTCTGGGGATAGATACAGAGCATACAGATGCGTCAAGAACCATGTCTGTTACTGCCTCACTATGTGCAGTGGGTCATATTTGTGATTCAGGGGAGATGATTTAACCTGATTCCGATATTTCTATATTTAAAATTTATGCTTAAGATCCTCCACTTGTTGCTCAGGGAGGTTTTAGCAGCTCTGAATGACTGGTTTACAATTACAGTGCTAGAAATTGTGTAGACTGAATAGATACTATACAGTGCCGGTGTGTACTGATGTTTCTTTCAATACCTAAAGAGGTTTCCGGAAATTATTAATAAGGAATGGGATAGACCAGGTGTGCCGTTCTCTTCCCCTCCTATTTTTAGAAAACTGTTTCTAACAGATGCCACCACACGGGAACTTATGGCAGACGGTCCCTAAGGTGGAGAGAAGAGTTTCTACTCTAGCTAAGAGTATCACTAGCCCTGTCGAGGACAGTTGTGCTTTTTTAGAAAATGTTATTCAACAAGGTTTTATCCTGTAGCCCCTTGCATGCATTGCTTTTGTCACTGCTGCTGCGGCGTTCTGGTTTGAGTCTCTGGTTGAGGCTTTACAGGTAGCGACTCCATTGAATGAATACTTGACAAGCTTAGAGCACTTAAGCTAGCCAATTCCTTTTTTTCTGATGCCTTGTTTTCTTTTGACTAAACTAACGGCTAAGAATTCTGTTTTTACTATGCTGGCGCGCACAGCGCTAGGGCTTATATTATGGTCAGCTGTCGTGACTTTAATAAATAAGCTACTTAACTCCCTTTCAAGGGGCAGACCCTATTCGGGCCAGGTTTGAAGGAGATTATTACTAATATCACTGGAGGAAAAGGTAATGCCCTTCCTCAGGAACAAAAAAACAGAATTTATGTTTACCTGATAAATTACTTTCTCCAACGGTGTGTCCGGTCCACGGCGTCATCCTTACTTGTGGGATATTCTCTTCCCCAACAGGAAATGGCAAAGAGCCCAGCAAAGCTGGTCACATGATCCCTCCTAGGCTCCGCCTACCCCAGTCATTCGACCGACGTTAAGGAGGAATATTTGCATAGGAGAAACCATATGGTACCGTGGTGACTGTAGTTAAAGAAAATAAATTATCAGACCTGATTAAAAAAAAAAACCAGGGCGGGCCGTGGACCGGACACACCGTTGGAGAAAGTAATTTATCAGGTAAACATAAATTCTGTTTTCTCCAACATAGGTGTGTCCGGTCCACGGCGTCATCCTTACTTGTGGGAACCAATACCAAAGCTTTAGGACACGGATGAAGGGAGGGAGCAAATCAGGTCACCTAAATGGAAGGCACCACGGCTTGCAAAACCTTTCTCCCAAAAATAGCCTCAGAAGAAGCAAAAGTATCAAACTTGTAAAATTTGGTAAAAGTGTGCAGTGAAGACCAAGTCGCTGCCCTACATATCTGATCAACAGAAGCCTCGTTCTTGAAGGCCCATGTGGAAGCCACAGCCCTAGTGGAATGAGCTGTGATTCTTTCGGGAGGCTGCCGTCCGGCAGTCTCGTAAGCCAATCTGATGATGCTTTTAATCCAAAAAGAGAGAGAGGTAGAAGTTGCTTTTTGACCTCTCCTTTTACCAGAATAAACAACAAACAAGGAAGATGTTTGTCTAAAATCCTTTGTAGCATCTAAATAGAATTTTAGAGCGCGAACAACATCCAAATTGTGCAACAAACGTTCCTTCTTTGAAACTGGTTTTGGACACAGAGAAGGTACGATAATCTCCTGGTTAATGTTTTTGTTAGAAACAACTTTTGGAAGAAAACCAGGTTTAGTACGTAAAACCACCTTATCTGCATGGAACACCAGATAAGGAGGAGAACACTGCAGAGCAGATAATTCTGAAACTCTTCTAGCAGAAGAAATTGCAACTAAAAACAAAACTTTCCAAGATAATAACTTAATATCAACGGAATGCAAGGGTTCAAACGGAACCCCCTGAAGAACTGAAAGAACTAAATTGAGACTCCAAGGAGGAGTCAAAGGTTTGTAAACAGGCTTAATTCTAACCAGAGCCTGAACAAAGGCTTGAACATCTGGCACAGCAGCCAGTTTTTTGTGAAGTAACACCGACAAGGCAGAAATCTGTCCCTTCAGGGAACTTGCAGATAATCCTTTTTCCAATCCTTCTTGAAGGAAGGATAGAATCCTAGGAATCTTAACCTTGTCCCAAGAGAATCCTTTAGATTCACACCAACAGATATATTTTTTCCAAATTTTGTGGTAAATCTTTCTAGTTACAGGCTTTCTGGCCTGAACAAGAGTATCAATAACAGAATCTGAGAACCCTCGCTTCGATAAAATCAAGCGTTCAATCTCCAAGCAGTCAGCTGGAGTGAAACCAGATTCGGATGTTCGAACGGACCCTGAACAAGAAGGTCTCGTCTCAAAGGTAGCTTCCAAGGTGGAGCCGATGACATATTCACCAGATCTGCATACCAAGTCCTGCGTGGCCACGCAGGAGCTATCAAGATCACCGACGCCCTCTCCTGATTGATCCTGGCTACCAGCCTGGGGATGAGAGGAAACGGCGGGAACACATAAGCTAGTTTGAAGGTCCAAGGTGCTACTAGTGCATCCACTAGAGCCGCCTTGGGATCCCTGGATCTGGACCCGTAGCAAGGAACTTTGAAGTTCTGACGAGAGGCCATCAGATCCATGTCTGGAATGCCCCACAGCTGAGTGACTTGGGCAAAGATTTCCGGATGGAGTTCCCACTCCCCCGGATGCAATGTCTGACGACTCAGAAAATCCGCTTCCCAATTTTCCACTCCTGGGAGACAGGTGGCAGGAGTGAGACTCCGCCCATAGAATGATTTTGGTCACTTCTTCCATCGCTAGGGAACTCCTTGTTCCCCCCTGATGGTTGATGTACGCAACAGTTGTCATGTTGTCTGATTGAAACCGTATGAACTTGGCCCTCGCTAGCTGAGGCCAAGCCTTGAGAGCATTGAATATCGCTCTTAGTTCCAGAATATTTATCGGTAGAAGAGATTCTTCCCGAGACCAAAGACCCTGAGCTTTCAGGGATCCCCAGACCGCGCCCCAGCCCATCAGACTGGCGTCGGTCGTGACAATGACCCACTCTGGTCTGCGGAATGTCATCCCTTGTGACAGGTTGTCCAGGGACAGCCACCAACGGAGTGAGTCTCTGGTCCTCTGATTTACTTGTATCTTCGGAGACAAGTCTGTATAATCCCCATTCCACTGACTGAGCATGCACAGTTGTAATGGTCTTAGATGAATGCGCGCAAAAGGAACTATGTCCATTGCCGCTACCATCAACCCGATCACTTCCATGCACTGAGCTATGGAAGGAAGAGGAACGGAATGAAGTATCCGACAAGAGTCTAGAAGCTTTGTTTTTCTGGCCTCTGTCAGAAAAATCCTCATTTCTAAGGAGTCTATTATTGTTCCCAAGAAGGGAACCCTTGTTGACGGGGATAGAGAACTCTTTTCCACGTTCACTTTCCATCCGTGAGATCTGAGAAAGGCCAGGACAATGTCCGTGTGAGCCTTTGCTTGAGGAAGGGACGACGCTTGAATCAGAATGTCGTCCAAGTAAGGTACTACAGCAATGCCCCTTGGTCTTAGCACAGCTAGAAGGGACCCTAGTACCTTTGTGAAAATCCTTGGAGCAGTGGCTAATCCGAAAGGAAGCGCCACGAACTGGTAATGTTTGTCCAGGAATGCGAACCTTAGGAACCGATGATGTTCCTTGTGGATAGGAATATGTAGATACGCATCCTTTAAATCCACCGTGGTCATGAATTGACCTTCCTGGATGGAAGGAAGAATAGTTCGAATGGTTTCCATCTTGAACGATGGAACCTTGAGAAACTTGTTTAAGATCTTGAGATCTAAGATTGGTCTGAACGTTCCCTCTTTTTTGGGAACTATGAACAGATTGGAGTAGAACCCCATCCCTTGTTCTCTTAATGGAACAGGATGAATCACTCCCATTTTTAACAGGTCTTCTACACAATGTAAGAATGCCTGTCTTTTTATGTGGTCTGAAGACAACTGAGACCTGTGGAACCTCCCCCTTGGGGGAAGTCCCTTGAATTCCAGAAGATAACCTTGGGAGACTATTTCTAGCGCCCAAGGATCCAGAACATCTCTTGCCCAAGCCTGAGCGAAGAGAGAGAGTCTGCCCCCCACCAGATCCGGTCCCGGATCGGGGGCCAACATTTCATGCTGTCTTGGTAGCAGTGGCAGGTTTCTTGGCCTGCTTTCCCTTGTTCCAGCCTTGCATTGGTCTCCAAGCTGGCTTGGCTTGAGAAGTATTACCCTCTTGCTTAGAGGACGTAGCACCTTGGGCTGGTCCGTTTCTACGAAAGGGACGAAAATTAGGTTTATTTTTTGCCTTGAAAGGCCGATCCTGAGGAAGGGCGTGGCCCTTACCCCCAGTGATATCAGAGATAATCTCTTTCAAGTCAGGGCCAAACAGCGTTTTCCCCTTGAAAGGAATGTTAAGTAGCTTGTTCTTGGAAGACGCATCAGCCGACCAAGATTTCAACCAAAGCGCTCTGCGCGCCACAATAGCAAACCCAGAATTCTTAGCCGCTAACCTAGCCAATTGCAAAGTGGCGTCTAGGGTGAAAGAATTAGCCAATTTGAGAGCATTGATTCTGTCCATAATCTCCTCCAAAGGAGGAGAATCACTATCGACCGCTCTTATCAGATCATCGAACCAGAAACATGCGGCTGTAGCGACAGGGACAATGCATGAAATTGGTTGTAGAAGGTAACCTTGCTGAACAAACATTTTTTTAAGCAAACCTTCTAATTTTTTATCCATAGGATCTTTGAAAGCACAACTATCCTCTATGGGTATAGTGGTGCGTTTGTTTAAAGTGGAAACCGCTCCCTCGACCTTGGGGACTGTCTGCCATAAGTCCTTTCTGGGGTCGACCATAGGAAACAATTTTTTAAATATGGGGGGAGGGACGAAAGGAATACCGGGCCTTTCCCATTCTTTATTAACAATGTCCGCCACCCGCTTGGGTATAGGAAAAGCTTCTGGGAGCCCCGGCACCTCTAGGAACTTGTCCATTTTACAAAGTTTCTCTGGGATGACCAACTTGTCACAATCATCCAGAGTGGATAATACCTCCTTAAGCAGAATGCGGAGATGTTCCAACTTAAATTTAAATGCAATCACATCAGGTTCAGCCTGTTGAGAAATGTTCCCTGAATCAGTAATTTCTCCCTCAGACAAAACCTCCCTGGCCCCATCAGACTGGGTTAGGGGCCCTTCAGAAATATTATTATCAGCGTCGTCATGCTCTTCAGTATCTAAAACAGAGCAGCCGCGCTTACGCTGATAAGTGTTCATTTTGGCTAAAATGTTTTTGACAGAATTATCCATTACAGCCGTTAATTGTTGCATAGTAAGGAGTATTGGCGCGCTAGATGTACTAGGGGCCTCCTGAGTGGGCAAGACTCGTGTAGACGAAGGAGGGAATGATGCAGTACCATGCTTACTCCCCTCACTTGAGGAATCATCATGGGCATCATTGTCATTATCACATAAATCACATTTATTTAAATGAATAGGAATTCTGGCTTCCCCACATTCAGAACACAGTCTATCTGGTAGTTCAGACATGTTAAACAGGCATAAACTTGATAACAAAGTACAAAAAACGTTTTAAAATAAAACCGTTACTGTCACTTTAAATTTTAAACTGAACACACTTTATTACTGCAATTGCGAAAAAACATGCACCACAGTGTCTTAAAGCCTTAAAAGTATTGCACACCAAATTTGGAAGCTTTAACCCTTAAAATAACGGAACCGGAGCCGTTTTGAACTTTAACCCCTTTACAGTCCCTGGTATCTGCTTTGCTGAGACCCAACCAAGCCCAAAGGGGAATACGATACCAAATGACGCCTTCAGAAAGTCTTTTCTAAGTATCAGAGCTCCTCTCACATGCGACTGCATGCCATGCCTCTCAAAAACAAGTGCGCAACACCGGCGCGAAAATGAGGCTCTGCTTATGCTTTGGGAAAGCCCCTAAAGAATAAGGTGTCTAAACCAGTGCCTGCCGATATTATTATATCAAAATACCCAGATAAAATGATTCCTCAAGGCTAAATATGTGTTAATAATGAATCGATTTAGCCCAAAAAAAGTCTACAGTTTTAATAAGCCCTTGTGAAGCCCTTATTTACGATCGTAATAAACATGGCTTACCGGATCCCATAGGGAAAATGACAGCTTCCAGCATTACATCGTCTTGTTAGAATGTGTCATACCTCAAGCAGCAAGAGACTGCACACTGTTCCCCCAACTGAAGTTAATTGCTCTCAACAGTCCTGTGTGGAACAGCCATGGATTTTAGTGACGGTTGCTAAAATCATTTTCCTCATACAAACAGAAATCTTCATCTCTTTTCTGTTTCTGAGTAAATAGTACATACCAGCACTATTTCAAAATAACAAACTCTTGATTGAATAATAAAAACTACAGTTAAACACTAAAAAACTCTAAGCCATCTCCGTGGAGATGTTGCCTGTACAACGGCAAAGAGAATGACTGGGGTAGGCGGAGCCTAGGAGGGATCATGTGACCAGCTTTGCTGGGCTCTTTGCCATTTCCTGTTGGGGAAGAGAATATCCCACAAGTAAGGATGACGCCGTGGACCGGACACACCTATGTTGGAGAAAGTCTAATTTTCGAAACTCCAAGACGGTCTGGTGACAACCAGACCTGGAACAAAGATAAGCAGGCCAAGGAGCCTGCTGCTGCCTCTAAGACAGCAGGTAGAACGGCTCCCTATCCGGTAATGGACCCTGTAGGGGGCAGACTTTCATCTTTCGCCCAGGCGTGGACGTGAGAGAGAGGCCCAGGATCCCTGGGCATTGGAAATTATATTCCAGAGATATCTTCTGGATTTCAAAGCTTCCCCCAAAGAATGGGAGATTTCACCTTTCACAATTATCTGCAAACCAGATAAAGAAAGAGGCATTCTTACACTGTGTACGAGACCCATCCAGTTCCAGGGGAGGAACAGGGATAGAGTTTTTACTCAAATCTGTTTGTGGTTCCCAAGGAGAGGGAAACTTCAAATCTATTTTGGATTTAAAGATCTTAAACAAATTCCTCAGAATTCCATCATTTAAGTTGGAAACTATTCGTACCATCTTAACTATGATCCAGGAGAGTCACTAGAGGGCTACAATGGATTTGAAGGATGCTTATCCTCACATTACGATGCAGAAAGATTACCATCGGTTTTTCAGGTTGCCTTTTTAAACAGTCATTACCAGTTTTGTAGTTCTTTCCTTTAGGGTTAACTATAGCCCCAAGAATCTTTATAGAGGTTCTGGGGTCGCTTTGGCGGTCCTTAGGCCGTGGGGCATAGAAGTGGCCCCTTATTTAGACGACATCCTGATACAGGCGTCAAACATCCAAGTTGCCAAGTCTCATACGGACGTAGTACTGGCATTTCTGAGATCGCATGGGTGGAAAAGTGAACAAGAAGAGTTCTCTATCCCCAATCTCAAGGGTTTACCTCCTAGGGATTCTGATAGATTTTGTAGAAATGAAAATTTACCTGACGGAGTCCAGGTTGTCAAAGTTTCTAAATTTCTGTTGTGTTCTTCATTCCATCCGTGCCCTTTGGTGGCTCAGTATATGAATGTAATTGGCTTAATGGTAGCGGCAAGGGACATAGTACCGTTTGCACGCCTTCATTTCAGACCGCTGCAACTATGCAGACTCAGTCAGAGGAACGGGGATTACACAGATTTGTTCTCCTGTTAAATCTGGACCAAGAGACCAGAGATTTTCTTCTCTGGGGACTATCTCGGGTCCATCTGTCCAAGGGTATGACTTTCCGCAGGTCAGATGGGACAATTGTTGCAACAGATGCCAGCCTTTTAGGTTGGGATACAGTCTGGAACTCCCTGAAGGCTCAGGGATAGTGGACTCAGGAGGAGACCCTTCTAAGGTATATTCTGGAACTGGGAGCGGTATTCCATGCTCTTCAGACTTGGCCTCAGTTAGCAACTCTGAGGTATATCATTTTTCAGTCGGACAATATCACGACTGTGGCTTACATCATCCATCAAGGGGGAACATAGTTTCCTAGCGATGTTAGCAGTCTTAAAATAATTCACTGGACAGAGTCTCTCTCTTGTCTGTCAGCTATCCATATCCCAGGTGTTGAGAACTGGGAGGCGGATTTTCTAAGTCGTCAGACTTTTCATCTGGAGGAGTGGGATTCCCTCCAGAGGTGTTTACACAAGATCAAGCAGGAGAGTGCTTTGGTGTTTTTGGCAGCGCCTGCGTGGCCACGCAGGACTTGGTATACAGATCTGGTGGACATGTCATCCTTCCACCACGGTCTCTGTTTCTGAGACAGGACCCTCTGCCTCAGGGTCTTTTCAACCATCTAAATATAACTAATCTGAGATGGACTGTCTGGAGACTGAACGCTTGATGTTATCAAAGCATGACTTCTCCGAGTCAGTCATTGATACCTTAATACAGGCATGAAATCCTGTCTGTAGGAAAATTAACATAGATATGGTGTAAATATCTTATTGTTATGAATCCAAGGGTTACTCATGGAGTAAATTCGGGATTCCAAGGATATTATCTTTTCTCCACGATGATTTTGAGAAAAGGGTTGTCAGCTAGTTCCTTAAAAGGACAGATTTCTACTCTGTCTATTCTTTTGCACAAGCGTCTGGCAGGTATTCTAGATGTTCAGGCATTTGGTCAGGCTTTGGTTAGAACCAAGCCTGTGTTTAAAACTGTTGCTCCGCCATGAAGCTTAAACCTGGTTCTTAAGGTTCTTCAAGGAGTTCCGTTTGAACCTTTTTCATTCCATAGATATCAAACTTTTATCTTGGAAAGTTCCTTTTTGGTAGCTATTTCCTCGGCTCGTAGAGTCTCCGAGTTATCTGCGTTACAATGTAATTCTCCTTATCTGGTCCTCCGTACGGGTAAGGTGGTCCTGTGTACCAACCTGGGTTTTTACCTAAGGTGGTATCTAACAAGAATATCACTCAAGAAATTGTTGTTCCATTCTTGTACCCTTATCCTTCTTCAAAGAAGGAACGTCTATTACACAATTTGGACGTGGTTCGTCCTTTAAAGTTTTACTTACAAGCTACTACAGATCTTCATCAAACATTCACCTTGTTTGTTGTCTATTCTGGTCAGAGGAGAGGTCAAAGACTTCAGCAACCTCTCTGTCTTTTGGTTTTAAAAAAAAAAAGCACAATTCATTTAGCTTAGGAGACTGCTGGACAGCAGCCTTCCTGAAGGGATTACAGCTCATTCTACTAGAGCTATGGTTTTCACTTGGGCCTTTTTAAAAATGAGGCTTCTGTTGAACAGATTTACAAGACGGAGTCTTGGTCTGCGTTTTATACTTTTTCAAATTTAACAAATTTGATTCTTTGCTTCTTCAGAGACTATTTTTGGGAGAAAGGGTTTTTATAGGCAGCGGTAACTTCCGTTTAAGTACCTGCCTTGTCCCTCCCATCATCCGTGTACTTTAGCTTTGGTATTGGTATCCCATAAGTAATGGATGATCCGTGGACTGGATACACTTAACAAGAGAAAACATAATTTATACTTACCTGATAAATTTATTTCTCTTGTAGTGTATCCAGTCCACGGCCCGCCCTGTCCTTTTAAGGCAGGTAATTTTTTCATTTAAACTACAGTCACCACTGCACCCTATGGTTTTTCCTTTCTCTGCATGTTTTCGGTCGAATGACTGGATATGGCAGTTAGGGGAGGAGCTATATAGCAACTCTGCTATGGGTGATCTCTTGCAACTTCCTGTTGGGAAGGAGAATATCTCATAAGTAATGGATGATCCATGGACTGGATACACTACAAGAGAAATAAATTTATCAGGTAAGTATAAATTATGTTTTTATGTTTAAACTTTTTGAGTCACCAGCTCCTACTGAGCATGTGCAAGAATTCACAGAATAAGTCTGTATGCATTTGTGATTGGCTGATGGCTGTCACATGGTACAGGGGAAGTGGAAATAGACATAACTTAAAATTATCAGAAAAAAATCTACTACTCATTTGAAGTTCACACTAACTGCCATTGCAATTTCTTGTTATCTTGCATTTGTTGATTATGCAAATCTACTGTGTTGACTGGTCCTATCTAAGTGCATTTTGACAGTTTTTCAGTTGGACAGTGTTAGTTCATGTGTGCCATATAGATATCTTTGTGCTTACTCCTGAGGAGTTATTTTTCAGCACTGATTGGCTAAAATGCAAGTCTGTCAAAAGAACTGAGATAGGAAGGCAGTCTGCAGTGGCTTATATAATGTAATTACAAAGGTAAAAAGTCTATTAATATAAGAGCGTTGGTTATGCAAAACGGGATTATCTTTTTTTTTTTTTTTTTCCATTATTTTTTATTGAGGTTTTTAGAAACATTTACAAAACAAGTAAGAGTACCTTATTATAGGAGATACAAGTGTTGGAACAAACTGTACATTAGTAAACTGGCTTACATTCTCAAATACATACAGATTCAGTATTAAACAGGCAACTATAACTAAAACCTCATTTTTTTATGATTATAAAAACCTCCTCAGGTACCAATAGGCCACTCTTGGACCCTTGTAAAACAACAATGCTCAATGGAGGTTAGTTAGTTAAACCTATAGCCACTCTTGGGCTTGATTGAGCAAGAAACAATGTGTCTATACATACATATATATAGTAGATAACAGCTGTGACATCAAAAACACTGTATATTGCAGGGTTAATAGGATTATATCAACACATTATGCAACATGCTTCAGCAGTGCCATTTTGTTAAAATTCTGGTTTGTTATTAATCCCCTTGATAAATGATGGACTTCAGCTGACTAAGTTTATGAATCATGATACTTACTAAAAATTTATATAGGTAATTGAAAACATATATGCAATCCAGAAACAAAAGTGCACCAATACATTTTCACAGAACTGATGTTGTGCAACAGAAACTAAAAAAAAAATATGTATACAGGGAGTGCAGAATTATTAGGCAAGTTGTATTTTTGAGGATTAATTTTATTATTGAACAACAACCATGTTCTCAATGAACCCAAAAAACTCATTAATATCAAAGCTGAATAGTTTTGGAAGTAGTTTTTAGTTTGTTTTTAGTTATAGCTATTTTAGGGGTATATCTGTGTGTGCAGGTGACTATTACTGTGCATAATTATTAAGCAACTTAACAAAAAACAAATATATACCCATTTCAATTATTTATTTTTACCAGTGAAACCAATATAACATCTCAACATTCACAAATATACATTTCTGACATTCAAAAACAAAACAAAAACAAATCAGTGACCAATATAGCCACCTTTCTTTGCAAGGACACTCAAAAGCCTGCCATCCATGGATTCTGTCAGTGTTTTGATCTGTTCACCATCAACATTGCGTGCAGCAGCAACCACAGCCTCCCAGACACTGTTTAGAGAGGTGTACGGTTTTCCCTCCTTGTAAATCTCACATTTGATGATGGACCACAGGTTCTCAATGGGGTTCAGATCAGGTGAACAAGGAGGCCATGTCATTAGATTTTCTTCTTTTATACCCTTTCTTGCCAGCCACGCTGTGGAGTACTTGGACGCGTGTGATGGAGCATTGTCCTGCATGAAAATCATGTTTTTCTTGAAGGATGCAGACTTCTTCCTGTACCACTGCTTGAAGAAGGTGTCTTCCAGAAACTGGCAGTAGGACTGGGAGTTGAGCTTGACTCCATCCTCAACCCGAAAAGGCCCCACAAGCTCATCTTTGATGATACCAGCCCAAACCAGTACTCCACCTCCACCTTGCTGGCATCTGAGTCGGACTGGAGCTCTCTGCCCTTTACCAATCCAGCCACGGGCCCATCCATCTGGCCCATCAAGACTCACTCTCATTTCATCAGTCCATAAAACCTTAGAAAAATCAGTCTTGAGATATTTCTTGGCCCAGTCTTGACGTTTCAGCTTGTGTGTCTTGTTCAGTGGTGGTCGTCTTTCAGCCTTTCTTACCTTGGCCATGTCTCTGAGTATTGCACACCTTGTCCTTTTGGGCACTCCAGTGATGTTGCAGCTCTGAAATATGGCCAAACTGGTGGCAAGTGGCATCTTGGCAGCTGCACGCTTGACTTTTCTCAGTTCATGGGCAGTTATTTTGCGCCTTGGTTTTTCCACACGCTTCTTGCGACCCTGTTGACTATTTTGAATGAAACGCTTGATTGTTCGATGATCACGCTTCAGAAGCTTTGCAATTTTAAGAGTGCTGCATCCCTCTGCAAGATATCTCACTATTTTTGACTTTTCTGAGCCTGTCAAGTCCTTCTTTTGACCCATTTTGCCAAAGGAAAGGAAGTTGCCTAATAATTATGCACACCTGATATAGGGTGTTGATGTCATTAGACCACACCCCTTCTCATTACAGAGATGCACATCACCTAATATGCTTAATTGGTAGTAGGCTTTCAAGCCTATACAGCTTGGAGTAAGACAACATGCATAAAGAGGATGATGTGGTCAAAATACTCATTTGCCTAATAATTCTGCACTCCCTGTATATATATGTCTGCACCTGACTACTTCATAGGAGGCGTCCGCAGACGGGGCTAATACACTATATGAAGGTGCCTGGGCGAAGACCCCTAGGAAGGTGCATAATAAATTTATAGGATGATATAACAGTTGAGGCTGCTGGATTAGGCATGTGTGCAAGTATGGCGACCTAAGAGGAGGTAGTGATGTAGTTTAGCATCTAGGACTGCACTTCCCTGGAATGATGAACACTGTGCATACAAATAAATATAGGAAGTGAAAATATACTACAACGTGAGGAAAATCTAGGCTAAGACATAGAGCATGTTGAAATTAGGCTTAACGTTTCAATTGGTGTGAGGTGTTGGGACTGAAGTATAATGATATAAGTAAGCTTACTATTCTACTCCTATTTAAAGTAGCACCAATACCCTCTTAAAGGGACAGTAAACCTTAAAAATAATGTTATATAATTCTGCACATAGTGCAGAATTATATAACATTATTTAAGTGCTATAGTTCTAAAAGCCTTTTTTACCTTTTAATATGTAAAAATTATCGCGCTTTTACAGACCCGCTCTCTGCTGAGCGGGTCTGTAATATTTAGTCAGCGCATCGGGCCAGCTGTATAGTCACAGCCCGGCCCGACCGCGCCATAAGACTAAGTGCAGCTCGCTCCTGTGACAGGAGCGAGCTGCACTTAGTGCTATGGCGCGGTCGGGCCGGGCTGTGACTATACAGCTGGCCCGATGCGCTGACTAAATATTACAGACCCGCTCAGCAGAGAGCGGGTCTGTAAAAGCGACATAATTTTTACATATTAAAAGGTAAAAAAGGCTTTTAGAACTATAGCACTTAAATAATGTTATATAATTCTGCACTATGTGCAGAATTATATAACATTATTTTTAAGGTTTACTGTCCCTTTAACTCATAAACAGGAACGGAGCTCGTCCCCCATGATATCCACAAAAGAAAAGAAACATTCAAATGTAACTTAGTTTTGAGAACAGTTTGACAAAACGTCTCATTTGTGGGTAGTAAATACAATACCAACAAAATTATCTCTATAGTTCGTAGGGACACGTCCTATTTCCAGTAATGGGCTGTATGTAATTTAACCAACTCCTTTTCTGTATACTTGGGAACCGTTCCTGGCATATCTCCAGGAGCCGGCTTCACTGCGTTGCCAGGGCTGAGAAGTGGGGCCGCAATCTCTTGGAATTCCGGTAAGCACAAGTTCGGTAGCAGGGCCCATGGTGAAGCCGGTTGTTGTCCCCATATAGTCAGTAATGTTGTTGCTGGCGCCTCTCTCATTGATGCGAGGGTAAGGATCAGCAGAGCCAGTGATACTCCCAGTCTCTAGCTGAGGGCCGGCACACCTTCCCCAGGTTCCCGGACCTTCTCTTCAGCTGGGAGGGGAGTGGAGTCCTGCGAAGTGTAGGTGCCTATGGGTTTTTCTCCTTTGGCTGCTGATAAGCCAGTGGGTAGATCCACGCTGTTACTGCTTGCTATGGCTGTATTGGTTGCAGCTTGGTAAGGGATTGTCTCTGTCACACTGTCAGTAATTGGTGCAGCATGGTACAAGATTGCCTCAGTCGCATTTTTAATAATTGGGTTTGGGGCTGGATAGTCTGTTTTCAGTGGAGATCTCTGCGGTAGGTGATTTGGAGGTAAGCCAGCTGTTTTCACCTCGGTAACACTTGCCTGTTTCTCTGCAACAAATATGGCGTGTGAGGCTTTGTGGGTGACCGCATGTATAGATTGGCATAGATGCTCTTCAAATTGAGCAAGATGATATAGCAAAAGATTCTCCAGCTCTCGAAGGATCTGCACATCCATGTTTGCTGTATCTAGTGAGTAGTAGTTAGCAGTGTCAAAGCACTGTATACCCAGCATCAAGATACCAGGGGCGGGTTTGTTGAGTGCCTCTCCGTAATGAGCCTGCCTTAGGCCCCAATGCTCCAGATCGGTGAACAAAGGTAAGATTCCTCAGTGTAGCATATCATCAGAATCAGCTTAAAGTACTAACTCTGAATATCCACTGAAGAGTGTTAGATGGGCAACTATATCACTGATAATAGGCAGATTATCTGTGATTTACTCAGAGACACTGATATTGCGACCATTGAAGGTGCTACCTAGAGACACGCCCCCGATTATCTCTTTTTTAATTTGGCGCTCAGACGCACGTTTTTTCTTCAGTATAAGGCAGCAAAGCCCTAGCTCCGGTGGGGCCCAGGTTAAATTTGCAATCAACGGATCGTCATTTTCACAGAATTGAGTACCCGGGGGGGGCAGGTAGGCGCCACAGGGTCTGATATTGTTTAAAAATGTATTATATACAATAAAGGTGCTATAAAGTGTTACTTGCATTGTCTAACAAATTGTGCAATAATATTTAGCTAATTTGAGCTTATTAGGATATTTTTTATTGCTGCAAAAATCTTTTTTTGTGAGATCAGAAAAATTGTTGCGCTTTTATTATTTAAAGGCGCAGTACACTTTTCTTAAAACATTTTTTGGAGTTTGTTTTTTGACTTCAGAGGTCAACAAATAAGGTTAAGAACGACTATTGTTGCTATTGTTAGTCTGTTTAACATGCCTGAACTTGAGGAAACTCCTTGTTCTATGTGTTTAGATGCCATTGTGGAACCCCCTCTTACTTTGTGTCCCTCTTGTACTGAAAGGGCCTTACAATGTAAAAAGCATATTTTATGTAAAGAAAGTGTGCCTAAGGATGATTCTCAGTCTTAGGAGAATCAGGATATGCCGCCAAATTCTCCCCAAGTGTCACAACCTTTAACGCCCACCCAAGCAACGCCGGGTTCCTCAACCGCGTCTACTTGCCAGTGTTACAGGGCAAACGCAGTAGGACAGGAATCAATGTAAATACTGGGGCCTCTGATGCTTTGTTGGCTATTTCCGATGTACCCTCACAGGGATCTGATTTGGGGGTCAGGGAACTTCTGTCTGAGGGAGAACTTTCAGAATCGGGAAGTGTGTTACCTCAGACGGACTTGAACGTCATGTCCTTTAGATTTAAGCTGGAACACCTCCGCCTGTTGCTTTGTGAGGTTTTAGCAACTCTGAATGACTGTGATTCTATTGTGGTTCCACCAGAGAAATTGTGTAAGATGGACAAATATTTAGAGTTACCTGCTTACACTGATGTTTTTCCGGTTCCTAAGAGAATTTTGGAGATTATCAAGAGAGAATTGGACAGACCGGGTATACCGTTCTCACCTTCTCCTAATTTTAAGAAAATGTATCCCATATCTGACACTGTTCGGGACTCTTGGCAGACAGTCCCTAAGGTGGAGGGAGCTATATCTACCCTGGCTAAGCGTACAACTATTCCTATTGAGGACAGCTGTGCTTTCAAAGACCCTATGGATAAGAAATTGGAGGGTCTTCTAAAGAAGTTATTTATTCATCAGGGTTTCCTTCTACAACCGACAGCCTGCATTGTACCAGTCACCACTGGAGCAGCTTTCTGGTTTGATGCTTTAGAAGAGTCTCTTAAGAATGAGAATCCTTTTGAGGATATTTTAGATAGAATTAAGGCTCTCAAGCTGGCTAATTCTTTTATCACAGATACCCCCTTTCAAATTGCTAAGTTGGCGGCTAAGAATGCCTGATTTGCCATTTTAGTGTGTAGAGCGTTATGGTTAAAATCTTGGTCTGCTGATGTGTCATCTAAGTCAAAGCTTTTGGCTATTCCTTTCAAGGGTAAAACCCTATTCGGGCCTGACTTGAAGGAAATCATTTCTGACATTACTGGAGGTAAGGGTCATCTAAATTGAGGGGTAAACAAAATAATTTTCGTTCTTTTCGGAACTTTAAAGGAGTACCCTCTTCTTCCTCTTCTTCCACGAAGCAGGAAGGGAATTTTGCTCTGGCCAAGTCCGCCTGGAGACCCAACCAGGCTTGGAACAAGGGTAAATAACCCAAGAAGCCTGCTGCTACTACCAAGACAGCATGAAGAGGCGGCCCCCGATCCGGGACTGGATCTAGTAGGGGACAGACTTTCTCTCTTTGCCCAGGCTTGGGCAAAAGAGGTTCAGGACCCCTGGGCACTGGAAATCGTGACCAATGGGTATCAACTGAAATTCAAAAATTTTCTCCCAAGGGGAAGATTTCTTCTTTCACGATTGTCTGTAGGCCAGGTAAAAAGAGAGGCGTTCTTACGTTGTGTAAAAGACCTCTCTATTATGGGAGTAATTTGTCCCGTTCCAAGACTGGAACAGGGGCAGAGGTTTTACTCAAATCTCTTTGTGGTTCCCAAAAAAGAGGGAACGTTCAGACCCATTTTAGATCTCAAGAGTCTAAACAAGTTTCTCGGAGTCCCATCTTTCAAGATGGAGACTATTCGAACAATTTTACCAATGATCCAGGTGGGTCAATATATGACTACCGTGGACTTGAAGGATGCATACCTTCATATTTCTATCCACAAGGATCATCATCAGTACCTAAGGTTTGCCTTCTTGGTCAAACATTTTCAGTTTGTGGCTCTTCCCTTCGGGTTGGCCACAGCACCCAGGATTTTCACGAAGGTTCTAGGGTCCCTTCTGGTGGTTCTCAGGCCGCGGGGCATTGCAGTAGTGCCTTATCTGGACGATATTCTGATCCAGTCTTATCATCTGACAAAATCTCATACAGACACGGTGTTGTCCTTTCTGAGAACTCACGGATGGAAGGTGAATCTAGAAAAGAGTTCACTAGTTGCACAGACAAAGGTTCCCTTCTTGGGCACTCTGATAGATTCTATATCCATGAAGATTTTTCTGACGGAGGTCAGAAAGTCAAAGATTCTAAATACATGCCGAGCCCTTCAGTCCAATCCTCAGCCATCAGTGGCTCAGTGCATGTAGGTAATTGGATTGATGGTGGCGGCAATTGACATCATTCCGTTTGCTCGATTTCATCTCAGACCACTGCAACTGTGCATGCTCGGACAGTGGAATGGGGATTACGCAAATTTATCTCCTCAGATAAATCTGGACCAGGAGACCAGAGACTCTCTTCTTTGGTGGTTGTCGCCCGATCATCTGTCCCAAGGGACGTGTTTCCGCAGACCCTCGTGGGTGATAGTGACAACGGACGGCAGTCTACTAGGCTGGGGTGCAGTCTGGAATTCAGGGTGTGTGGACTCAGGTGGAGTCTCTACTTCCAATCAATATTCTGGAATTGAGAGCAATATTCAATGCACTTCAGGCGTGGCCTCAGTTGACTTCAGCCAAATTCATCCGTTTTCAGTCGGACAACATCACGACTGTGGCTTACATCAATCATCAGGGAGTCAGCAATCTACATCCCAGGAGTGGACAACTGGGAAGCAGACTTTTTAAGCCGACAGGCATTTCATCCGGGGGGGTGGGAACTCCATCCAGAGGGCTTTGCCTCTCTGATTCTCTGATGGGGCAGATCGAAATTGGATCTGATGGCGTCTCGACAGAATGCCAAGCTCCCAAGATACGGATCCAGGTCGAGGGATCCTCAGGCCGAACTGATAGATGCCTTGGCAGTGCCTTGGTCATTCAACCTAGCTTATGTGTTTCCACCGTTTCCTCTTCTTCCCCATGTGATTGCTCGGATCAAACAGGAGAGAACTTCAGTAATTCTAATCGCGCCTGCATGGCCACGCAGGACTTGGTATGCAGATCTAGTGGACATGTCCTCTATGCCTCTGTGGACACTTCCTTTGAGACAGGACCTTCTCATTCAAGGTCCTTTCCAACATCCAAATCTAATTTCTCAGCAGCTGACTGCTTTGAGATTGAAAGCTTGATTTTATCTAAGCGGGGGTTCTCTGATTCGGTCATTGATACTTTGATTCAAGCATGTAAACCTGTTACTAGAAAGATTTACCATAAGATATGGTGTAAATATCTTTATTGGTGCGAATCCAAGAACTACTCATGGAGTAGAGTAAGGATTCCAGAGATTCTGTCTTTTCTCCAAGAAGGATTGGAGAAAGGGTTGTCAGCAAGTTCCTTAAAGGGACACATCTCTGCTTTGTCGATTTTACTTCACAAACGTTTGGCAGATGTTCCAGACGTTCAGTGTTTTTGTCAGGCTTTGACCAGGATTAAGCCTGTGTTTAGACCAATTTCTCCACCCTGGAGTTTGAATTTAGTTCTGAACGTTCTTCATGGGGTTCCGTTTGATCCCATGCATTCCATAGATATTAAGTTGTTATCTTGGAAAGTTTTGTTTTTGGTTGCTATTTCTTCTGCTCGTAGAGTTTCTGAGCTTTCAGCGTTACAATGTGACTCGCCTTATCTTATCTTTCATTCTGATAAGGTGGTTTTACGTACCAAACCTGATTTCCTTCCTAAGGTTTTTTTCTAATAAGAATATTAATCGGGAAATTGTTGTTCCTTCATTATGTCCTAACCCTTCTTCTAAGAAGGAGCGTATGTTGCATAACTTGGACGTGGTCCGTGCCCTGAAGTTTTACTTGCAGGCGACTAAGGATTTCCGTCAATCATCTTCATTATTCATTGTTTTTTCTGGAAGGTGTAGGGGTCAGAAAGCTATGGCTACCTCTTTCCTTTTGGCTGAAGAGTATCATTTGCCTGGCGTATGAGACTGCTGGACAGCAGTCTCCTGAAAGAACTACGGCTCATTCCACTAGGGCTGTGGCTTCCTCATGGGCATTTAAAAACGATGCAACTTGATCGTCTATTCACACTTTTTCCAAATTCTACAAATTTGATACTTTTGCTTCTTCTGAAGCTGTTTTTGGGAGAAAGGTTCTTCAAGCAGTGGTGCCTTCCGTTTAGGTTCCTGTCTTGTCCCTCCCTTTCATCCGTGTCCTGTAGCTTTGGTATTGTATCCCACAAGTAAGGATGAAATCCGTGGACTCATCATATCTTGTAAAAGAAAAGGAAATTTATGCTTACCTGATAAATTTGTTTCTTTTACGATATGACGAGTCCACGGCCCACCCTGTTATTTCTAAGACAGGTATGTACTTATTTTTATAAACTTCAGTCACCTCTGCACCTTTGGCTTTTCCTTTCTCTTCCTAACTTTGGTCGAATGACTGGAGGTGGAGGGAACGGAGGAGCTATATACACAGCTCTGCTGTGGTGCTCTTTGCCACTTCCTGTTAGCAGGAGGATAAATTCCACAAATAAGGATGAAATCCGTGGACTCGTCATATCGTAAAAGAAACAAATTTATCAGGTAAGCATAAATTTCCTTTTTTTCCTTATCAATACATTTTACAGGTGATTAGAGACAGGGTGGATACGATTTATATAAAATCAGTTAAAATCACAATTTAAATCTCTAGTCAGTAAGACTCAATTTAAACCAATGGTTTTCTACTGATTTGGTTATATATCATTAGAAATACATAGAAATACATAGATACATAGATCAACTCACAGTTATTTTAGAATTATCTATCTCCAGTTTAAAATGTTAATAATTCATATTTGAACAACTTTTCTGCTGTACTTTTTTTGGAAGGAGAAAAGTAATCATTACTTTAATAATAATTTAAATAGTTTTTTAGCTAAAACAATAATATTATAGGTTTCACTTAAATTTGTACTGCTTGTCCCGCTTTGAATTTGAAATGAGTATTAAAAAAAAAAAATTATTTGGAAGATACCAAACTTAATTCGATTCTACCTTCTTCTGTATCATATGACAACTATCAGCCAATCACAAAATGCCTATATGTATATACTGTGCACTCATGCACATGCTCAATAGGAGCTGATACCTCAATGTATGCATATACAAATATTGAACACATTTTTATAATTAAATTGAAAAGTTTTGTGTGTTTTTTTAATTGCATGCTTTATCTGAATCATGGAAGTTTAATTTTGAATTTAGTGTCTCATTAAGAGGTAAGAGGTTAATTCTGTGTACAAATATTTCAGAGGAACAATGGGATTAAGGTCTTTTTCTTAAAGGGATATGAAACTCAAAAACATTATTTTGTGATTCGGACAGCATACAATTTTTAAAAAGTTTCTAATTTTTTTCTATAATCAAATTTTCCTTGTTCCTATGGTATTCTTTGTTAAAGAGTTACTTAGGTAGGCAGGAGCACTAGATAGTACTGCCATCTAGTACTCTTGCAAATGGATGTCTAGTGCTCTGGACATGTGCACGCTCCTGAGCTTACATCTCGGGTTTTGAACAAAAGATACTAAGAGTACAAAGAAAATGTGATACTAGAAGTAAAGTTGTTTAAGAATTGCATGCTCTTTCTGATTCATGAAAAAAGAATCTAGGGTTGCATGTCTCTTTAACTCTGTATGTTTATTTTACAACTTTATTGTAAGGAGGAGGCAAGCTATCTCTGCAGACACAAATTCACAGGTTTGAGAACTGCAAAACCAAATGTATAACATTTTAGAGAGAGAAACATTGCCCAAAATCTTACAGAAACCTGGGGCAGCGTGACATTATGAATGGTCTAATGGAATTATATTACAAAAAAAATAAGCATTGCAGCCTTGAATATACAATGTTGTATGAATAAAAACTAATCCGTATTTCAGGATGAATATCCTTTGAACTATAATGTGCCTTAAATAGAATAGCATTTATCAAATACAAATCCAATTTAAATAAACAATCATTTATTTACTGTTTGTATCCTCCCTGATGTTGTTTAATGCCTCTCTAGCAGGGGCATTAGATACTAAATATATTCTTGTAAGGGGACCTTGTACTGTTCTCTTGTAAAAGTTCTTATGTATCCATTTACCAGCAGTAGTGCTTAAAGGGACATGAACCCCAAATGTTTTCTTTCATTATTCAGGTAATGAAAACAATTAAAAAAAAGTTTCCAGTTTACTTGTATTATCAGATTTGTTTCATTCTTTTGTTATTCTTTGTTGAAAAGATATCTAGATAGGTAACATGCACATGACAGGAAATAGGGCTGCCATCAAGTGCTCTTGCTAATGTATAACAATGTTGCAAAGCTGCCATATACTGCTGCAGACACATGCACACTCCTGATCTTACATCCGTTTCAACAAAGGTTACCAAGAAAACAAAGACAATTTGATAATAGAAGTAAACTGGAAAGTTGTTTTAAATTGTATGCTCTTTCTGAATCTTGAAAAAAAAATATTGCGTTGTTTGTCCCTTTAAAACTAATATAACAACAAATGGGATTGACGTGTTTTTATTTCTGGTGTGTAATAGAGGTCCTTGCTCTTACAGGTTTGGCTGCCTGCTGTAAAAGCCAAAGGACTGGAGATCTCCGGCACATTCTCACACAGACAAGGACACATCTATATGGACATGAACTTCACCAACAAAGCTCTGCAGCACATGACAGACTTTGCTATCCAGTTTAACAAGAACAGGTGAAACAATCAAGTTAAATAGGTGGTGCCTGATATGTGTTAATATACAAACTATCAACAGACTGTAGACCAATGTCAATACAGAACTGAAAGATTTGCATGAACAAATGACGAATATGACTCCAAGTGGCGGCATTTGGTTCTTTTCGGAGCCGGACTTACTCTTTTGAAAGAGCAAAACACAAATATCTGGATTTGCACTTTCAAACAAATAAATCCAACACCGAAAGAACCGAAAGCCACTACCCACGGGCGTATTTTATATGGCTATATGACAATAATTATCAGATAAAGACAATAAATATTAGGTATGTGCATTTGTCATTCGTTTGAATGAACGGCTGGCGAATGCACATACCTCATATTTAATGTCTTTATCTGATCATTATTTTCGAATAGTCAATAAAATTGTCTTAAAAGGCATAAACTATTCTTGATGTGATGCCTTTTTTTAAAAAAAAAAAAAAAAAATAGTTTTATATTCTTTTTCTAAACATGCTGTAAAATCTGTCAGTTCAGTAATATAACCTGCTCGATAATAGCTAAATATAAAATCTGGGGTATGAGCAAAGAGATGATACACACAGAAAAGGCCACTATCTAGATATATTCAAGTGCAAACTACAGTGTCAGGTATGTGAGAGTGTTCTGAACTCTTGAGTTGCCTTTGGAATTAATAAGTTAAGTAAGAGTTTTTCTGGTCTTTATTTATTTTATTTGATTTCTGAATCTTAGATAATGAAATGACTTAACGCTGTCTCTTTCTGACATCAGCTTCGGAGTCATTCCAAGTGCCCCTCTGGCTATACACACACCCCTGATGCCAAACCAAACCATTGATATTTCTCTCCCTCTTAACACTCTTGGTCCTGTCATGAAAATGGAACCACTAAACAACCTCCAGGTAAATTTCTACCTCACAGACAAACATATTCCCCTAATTTTTATATGCTGAAGATCTATTTAGATGTTTAGAAAACAATTTAGTTATCAATGCTTCCTTTATTTCTAAAGCCAATCTATTTAATGGATTTGACACTAGTGAGATCTGTAGATTTAATTTTATTACACACATTTGGAGTCTGTTAAGGTGTGCTATGCATTTGCACATTCACTTTTTTAGACTATCTGCTCTGCTGGAAGTTTTGGTCCATGTATTCCCATAGAGCCATCTGCTCATTCTATTCATCCCTACTGAGGCATCTACAAAAATCACTTAGCGTGTATCGCCTATGCCAGACATGTCATTAGTAACCCTGCCATAGCCAACATGACTGTTCTGCTTCCATTTCCCTTATGGCAGCTTTCAAGGATAATGGCGCAAATGCAGGTGGCAGTGTGCCCCAGAATTAATACCCCATCTGTATTTAATAATAACGTATCAAGTGCTTTTGATTCTAACATTCATTAATTCCTTGCATTCCGTTTCACAGCTAAAATAAAAAAATTATTTTCTTTCTTAATGAGAGATTATTTTTTTCTTTAATGATTGAATCATTAATCCAATGTGTTTAATGACTTTAAATTGCAGTTTTATCATAGATTATGTGTATTATGTATATCTGTTGTATATTGGCTCACCCTCTTTGCATTCATCAGTTAACACAAGGTTTTCTTTAAAATCTGCAGCTGGTTTAAGCAATTTGCAAAATTATTTGGAAAACCTAGGTTAGACCATTCGCTTTTTGCCCCATCTAGAGAATGTGTGGGACATGCACGATTATTACAAAAAAAGCAAGATCTGATTAGCGGCCCCTTTAACAGTTCGGGTTTTATATATCTTGAGCATTATGCTTTCTATACAGTAGATATTGAAAATAATCACTCCCCTTGAAAATAATCACATTTTGTTACTTTGCAACCTGAAATTAGGACAGACACCGTTTTTGTTTATCCAGTTGTAATTACTCAGTGCAACTTATAACATCCAAGTGAAAGATACAACACCAACATGTCAGGCAAAAATAAATAAAATTCAAAAACAGAATCACTGAGTTGCAAAAAGAATCACCCCCTTGTGTCAATATTTTGTTGAACCACCTTTTGCTTTAATTACAGCCTTTAGTCTGTTAGGATATGTCTCTAATAACTTTGCACATCTAGACTGTGCAATATTTGCCCACTCTTTTTTGCAGAACTGTTGCAGCTCTGTTACATTTGATGGTGACCGTTTGTGGACTGCAGTCTTCAAGTCATGCCACAGATATTTAATGGGGTTTAAAGTCTGGTTTCTGACTAGGCCATGCAAGGACATTCACATTTTTTCTCCTTCAACCAGTCAGTGTGTGGTCATTTTTTCTGTGTGTTGGGTCATTGCTTTGCAGCCTGAAATAAAGACAGACACAGTTTTTGTTTATCCAGCTTTAATTACTCAGTGCAACTTATAACATCCAAGTAAAAGATATAAAACCAACATTTCAGGCAAAAATAGACAATTCAAAAACAGAATCACTGAGTTGCAAAAAGTATCACCCCCTACTAAAATTATTTGTAAGCTAAATCAGGTGTAGCTAATTACCTCTCAATGGCACACACAAAGCCATTTGACCTTCAACTGTCATCAGCTGTATATATTGATTAGCTCTGCATGAAAAGAGCTTTCCTAGAACATCTCAGTTCCTGGTAGTACAAATGAAGCAAACAATCAATTAGTTTAAAGAATTATGTATACTGTCTCTTTAAATCTTTAGAGATAAGTGGAGGTGTGTACAGGTTACATCTCATGCAGTGAACAAGTGCTTTTTTGGCCGTTGAGCCCTTTTATATGTTTTTAAATTTGTGCCTCAATAAACTTTTTGATATTTTACCACTGTGTGAATGATTGTGCTGTTGGCTGCAGTGCGCCTCTCTTGGGTCCTTTTATCAATGCCTAGTCTGGGCTCTGACTAGGCCATACAAGGACATTCACCTTTTTTCTCCTTCAACCACTGTGTGGTCATTTTTGCTGTGTGCTTTGGGTCATTGTCATGTTCGTAGGTAACGCTTCTTAACATTGACAACTTCTTGGCAGAGGGCAGCAGATTTTCCTCAAGAATTTGATGGTATTTTTCCACATCCATTATTCCTTCTATCCTGACAAGTGCTCCAGTGCCTGCTGTAGAGAAACACCCCCGTAACAGGATATTACTCCATGCTTTACTGTAGGTATAGTGTTATTTGGATGGTGAGCTGTATTGGATTTCCTCCAGACATATCGTTTGATGTTGAGGCCAAATAATTTAATTTTAGTCTCATCTGACCATAACACCTTTTTCCATGTGACCTCAGAATCTCCTAGGTGTGTTATGGCAAAGCTCAGTCGTGAGTGCATGTGGCCTTTCTTAAAGAGTGGCTTTTTTCTTGCAATACAAGCCACATTTGTGGAGAATTTGTGATATTGTTGTTACATGCACACAATGACCACTCTTAGTCATAAATTCCTGCAACTGCTTCAGAGTTGCTGTGGGCCCTTAGTAGCCTCAGCCTCTCTGACCAGTTTGTAGTGGCATCATGATCCAGAGGGTCTGTGTTGTACCAAATACCTTCTACTTCTTAATAATAGACTTCACTGTGCTTCTAGGCATTGATAAAGCCTTTGATATTTTCTTGTATCCATCTCCTAACTTGTGCCTGTCCACAACATTATCCCGGAGATCTTTTGACAGTGCTTTGCTACCCATAGTTGATTGTTTGCTTCAGTTGTACTACCACGGACTGAGATGCTCTAGGAAAGCTCTTTTCATGCTGAGCTAATCAATATGTCCACAGCTGATCACAGTTGAAGGTCAAATGGCTTTGTGTGTGCCGTTGAGAAGGTAATTAGCTACACCTGATTGAGTTTACAAGTAATTTTAGGAGGGGGTGATCCTTTTTGCAACTCAGTGATTCTGTTTTTGAATTGTCTTTATTTTTTCCTGAAATGTTGGTGTTATATATTTTACTTGGATGTTATAAGTTGTAATTACAACTGGATAAACAAAAACTTTGTCTGTGTTTATTTCAGGCTGCAAAGCAACAAAATGTTATTATTTCTCCTACATTGGTGTGTCCGGTCCACGGCTTCATCCTTACTTGTGGGAATATTCTCTTCCCTAACAGGAAATGGCAAAGAGAGCACAGCAAAAGCTGCCCATATAGCCCCCCCTCTTGCTCCGCCCCCCAGTCATTCTCTTTGCCGCTCTGAACAAGTAGCATCTCCACGGGGATGGTAAAGAGTATGTGGTGTTAGTTGTAGTTTTTTATTCTTCTATCAAGAGTTTGTTATTTTAAAATAGTGCCGGTTTGTACTATTTACTCTAAAACAGAAAGTGATGAAGAGTTATGTTTAAAGAGGAGTATGATTTTAGCAGCAGTAACTAAAATCAATTGCTGTTCCCACGCAGGACTGTTGAGCCCAGAGAACTTCAGTTGGGGGGAACAGTTTGCAGACTTTTCTGCTCAAGGTATGACTAGTCCATTTTCTAACAAGACATAGTAATGCTAGAAGACTGTCATTTTCCCTTTTTGGGATCGGTAAACCATTTTCTTAGACTCATAACAGAATGAAGGCTTATTAATGGGCTATATACTGGTTGACACTATTGTGGGCTAAATCGATTGATCTATACAATATTTATATGTCTTTTGGAGTGTTTTGGAACTTGAAAACACTTTGGGAACGTTTTTTAATCGCCTGGCAGTCGTTTAGACACCTATTCTAGTCAGGAAGGGCCTTTCACTCCAGTATGCAGATGGAGGAGGCCTCATTTTCGCGCCTTAATTGCGCAGTTACTTCTGGAAGCAGTGCATGCAGCTTCATGTGAGAAGGTCCGGTGGCCATTAAAAACGATTCTGGAAGGCTTATTTCTGTGGCGAATATCCCCTAAGGAAAGGTGAAGCCGCAGCAAGGGCTGTGGCTGGGACTGTAGTGGGTTTAAGCTGGTAAAATGATCAAATAGCTCCGGTTTGCTCATTTAAGGGGTTACAAACTTGAAATTTGGTGTGCAATACTTTCAAAGCATTAGGGTGCAAATTTGGTAAGGATCGGATATTTCCTTCATAGTTTTTCACACATTCAGAAATAAAGTGTGCTCTGTTTAACATTTAAAGAGACAGTAACGGTTTTGTTTAAAAATGGTTTTATTGCATTAATAGCCTGTATAAGCCTGTCTAACATGTCTGTACCTTCAGATAGAACATGTTCTGTATGTATGGAGGCCAAGGTGGTCCCCCCTTTAAATGTATGTGAGAATTGTGCCATGGCGTCCAAACAAAGTAAGGACAGTACTGTCACATTTAATAAGGTTGCCCAAGATGATTCTTCAAATGAAGGTAGTGGGGGTAGTTCACCATCCTCTCCTTCTGTGTCAACACCAGTTATGCCCGCGCAGGCGACACCTAGTACATCTAGCGCGCCAATGCTTGTTACTATGCAACAATTAACGGCAGTAATGGATAATTCTATAGCTAATATTTTATCTAAAATGCCAGCATTTCAAAGAAAGCGTGATTGCTCAGTTTTAAATACAGCGGATGAGCAAGGGTGCGCTGACGATAATTTATCTGTCATACCCTCACACCAGTCAGAATTGGTAGTGAGGGAGGGTCTGTCGGAGGGAGAAATTTCTGATTCAGGAAAAGTTTCTCAACAGGCAGAACCTATTGTGACGTTTAAATTTAAGTTAGAACATCTCCACGCCCTGCTTAAGGAGGTGCTAACTACTCTGGACGATTGTGACTCTTTGGTCATTCCAGAAAAATTGTGCAAAATGGACAAATTCCTAGAGGTCCCTGTGCACCCTGATGCCTTTCCGATACCCAAAAGGGTGGCGGACATAGTGACTAAGGAGTGGGAGAAACCAGGCATACCTTTTGTCCCACCTCCTATATTTAAGAAAATGTTCCCCATTGTCGACTCAAGGAGGGACGCATGGCAAACAGTCCCTAAGGTTGAGGGGGCAGTTTCTACGTTGGCCAAACGCACGAATATTCCCAGACAGTTGTGCTTTCAAAGATCCTATGGATAAAAAATTGGAGGGTTTGCTTAAAAAGATATTTGTTCAGCAAGGTTTCCTCCTCCAACCAATTTCGTGCATTATTCCTGTCACAACGGCGGCGTGTTTTTGGTTAGAAGAACTAGAAAATTCGCTCAATAAGGAGACTCCATATGAGGAAGTCATGGACAGAATTCACGCACTTAAGTTAGCTAATTCCTTTATTTTAGATGCCGCTTTGCAATTGGCGAAGTTAGCGGTGAAAAATTCAGGTTTTGCAATTGTGGCGCGCAGAGCGCTCTGGCTAAAGTCTTGGTCGGCGGATGTGTCTTCCAAGACAAAATTGCTTAATATTCCTTTCAAAGGTAAGACCCTTTTTGGGCCAGAATTGAAGGAGATTATTTCAGACATCACTGGGGGAAAAGGGCCATGCCCTCCCACAGGATAGGCCCTTTAAGGCTAAGAATAAATCTAATTTTCGTTCCTTTCGCAACTTCAGGAACGGACCGTCTCCTAACTCTGCAGCCTCTAGACAAGAGGGTAACGCTTCCCAGGCTAAGCCAGCATGGAAACCAATGCAAGGCTGGAACAAGGGTAAACAGGCCAAGAAGCCTGCTGCTGCTACCAAGACAGCATGAAGGGGTAGCCCCCGATCCGAGACCAGATCTAGTAGGGGGCAGACTTTCTCTCTTTGCTTAGGCTTGGCCAAGAGATGTTCAGGATCCCTGGGCACTAGAAATAGTCTCTCAGGGTTATCTTCTAGAGTTCAAGGAACTTCCTCTAAGGGGAAGGTTTCACATGTCTCGCTTATCCTCAGACCAGATAAAGAGACAGGCATTCTTACATTGCGTAGGAGATGTATTAAAGATGGGAGTGATACACCCAGTTCCAACAGTGGAACAAGGTCAGGGGTTTTACTCAAACCTGTTTGTAGTTCCCAAAAAAGAGGGAACTTTCAGACCAATTCTGGATTTGGTTCAAAATGGAAACCATTCGAACGATTTTACCAACAATCCAGGAGGGTCAATACATGACTACCGTGGATTTAAAGGATGCGTACCTACATATTCCTATCCACAAAGATCATCATCAGTTCCTAAGGTTCGCCTTTCTGGACAAACATTACCAGTTCGTGGCTCTTCCGTTCGGTTTAGCCACTGCTCCCAGAATTTTCACAAAGGTGCTAGGGTCCCTTCTAGCGGTTCTAAGACCAAGGGGCATTGCAGTGGCACCTTACCTAGACGACATCCTAATCCAAGCGTCGTCCCTTTCCAGATCAAGGGCTCATACAGACATTGTATTAGCTTTTCTCAGGTCTCACGGGTGGAAGGTGAACGTGGAAAAGAGTTCCCTGTCCCCGTCTCCAAGAGTTCCTTTTCTGGGAACAATTATAGATTCTGTAGAAATGAAGATCTTTCTGACAGAGGTCAGAAAATCAAAGCTTCTAAAGACTTGTCAAGTTCTACAATCTATTCCTCAGCCTTCCATAGCTCAGTGCATGGAAGTGATAGGTCTAATGGTTGCAGCAATGGACGTGGTTCCTTTTGCTCGAATTCATCTAAGATCATTGCAACTGTGCATGCTCAGACAGTGGAATGGGGATTATGCAGACTTGTCTCCCCAGATTCAAGTAGACCAGTTAACCAGAGACTCACTCCGTTGGTGGTTGACTCAGGATCACCTGTCTCAGGGAATGAGTTTCCGCAGACCAGAGTGGGTCATTGTCACAACCGACGCCAGTCTATTAGGCTGGGGCACGGTCTGGGACTCCATGAAAGCTCAGGGTCTATGGTCTCGGGAAGAGTCTCTTCTCCCGATAAACATCTTGGAACTTAGAGCGATATTCAATGCGCTCCGGGCTTGGCCTCTACTAGCGAAGGCCGGATTCATAAGATTCCAGTCGGACAACATGACGACTGTAGCTTACATCAATCATCAGGGAGGAACAAAGAGTTCCTTGGTGATGAGAGAGGTATCCAAGATCATCAAATGGGCGGAGGATCACTCCTGCCATCTATCTGCAATTCACATTCCAGGAGTAGACAACTGGGAGGCGGATTATTTGAGTCGTCAGACTTTTCATCCGGGGGAGTGGGAACTCCACCCGGAGGTCTTTGCCCAGTTAACTCAATTATGGGGCATTCCAGACATGGATCTGATGGCATCTCGTCAGAACTTCAAGGTTCCTCGCTACGGGTCCAGATCCAGGGATCCCAAGGCGACTCTAGTGGATGCATTAGTGGCGCCTTGGTCGTTCAACCTAGCTTATGTGTTTCCACCGTTTCCTCTCCTTCCCAGGCTCGTAGCCAGGATCAAACAGGAGAAGGCCTCAGTGATTCTGATAGCTCCTGCGTGGCCACGCAGGACTTGGTATGCAGACCTGGTGAATATGTCATCGGCTCCACCATGGAAGCTACCTTTGAGACAGGATCTTCTAGTACAAGGTCCATTCGAACATCCAAATCTAGCCTCTCTGCAGCTGACTGCTTGGAAATTGAACGCTTGATTTTATCTAAGCGTGGGTTTTCAGATTCAATTATAGATACTCTGGTCCAAGCCAGAAAACCTGTGACTAGGAAAATTTACCATAAAATATGGAAAAAATATATATGTTGGTGTGAATCCAAGGGATTCTCTTGGAGTAAAATTAAAATTCCTAATATTCTTTCCTTTCTCCAAGAGGGTTTGGATAAAGGGTTGTCAGCGAGTTCTCTAAAAGGACAGATATCTGCTTTGTCTGTTTTGTTACACAAACGCCTGGCAGCAGTGCCAGATGTACAAGCTTTTGTACAGGCCTTAGTCAGAATCAAGCCTGTTTACAGACCCATGACTCCTCCTTGGAGTCTAAATTTAGTTCTTTCAGTTCTTCAAGGGGTTCCGTTTGAACCTTTACATTCCATTGATATTAAGTTACTATCTTGGAAAGTTCTGTTTTTGGTTGCTATTTCTTCTGCTAGAAGAGTTTCTGAATTGTCTGCTTTGCAGTGTGATCCACCCTATCTGGTATTCCATGCAGATAAGGTTGTTTTGCGTACCAAACCTGGTTTTCTTCCAAAAGTGGTTTCCAACAGGAATATTAACCAGAAAGTAGTTGTTCCTTCTCTGTGTCTGAATCCAGTTTCGAAGAAGGAACGTTTGTTACACAATTTAGATGTGGTCCGTGCTTTAAAATTCTTTTTAGATGCAACAAAGGATTTCAGACAGACTTCATCTTTGTTTGTTGTTTATTCTGGTAAGAGGAGAGGACAGAAAGCTACTGCTACCTCTCTTTCCTTTTGGCTGAAAAGCATCATCCGATTGGCTTATGAGACTGCCGGACGGCAGCCTCCTGAACGAATTACAGCTCATTCTACTAGAGCTGTGGCTTCCACATGGGCCTTCAAGAACGAGGCTTCTGTTGATCAGATATGTAACGCAGCGACTTGGTCTTCTCTGCACACTTTTGCCAAATTTTACAAATTCGATACTTATGCTTCTTCGGGAGAAAGGTTTTGCAAGCCGTGGTGCCTTCCGTTTAGGTAACCTGACTTGTTCCCTCCCTTCATCCGTGTCCTAAAGCTTTGGTATTGGTTCCCACAAGTAAGGATGAAGCCGTGGACCGGACACACCAATGTAGGAGAAAATAGAATTTATGCTTACCTGATAAATTTCTTTCTCCTACGGTGTGTCCGGTCCACGGCCCGCCCTGGCTTTTTAGTCAGGTTTCAAATTTTTTCTTTCTCTACACTACAGTCACCACGGCACCCTATGGTTTCTCCTTTTTCTCCTAACCGTCGGTCGAATGACTGGGGGGCGGAGCCAGAGGGGGGGCTATATGGGCAGCTTTTGCTGTGCTCTCTTTGCCATTTCCTGTTAGGGAAGAGAATATTCCCACAAGTAAGGATGAAGCCGTGGACCGGACACACCGTAGGAGAAAGAAATTTATCAGGTAAGCATAAATTCTGTTTTTCAAGGGGGGTGATTCTTTTCTTGTTCTTGTGTAGATTTATACACATTCAGTATACAATATTGTATTCATATTGGCTATTAATGCTGCTTCCCAACAGATTGTCTATGACTTTACTATAAACTGTGAATGCTTACTTTTATAATACAGAGGCTGGACAGACAGGGAGATATTTGACTACATAAAATGAAACTGGCAAGCTTATTGATGACAATCACTGAGAAAAGCATGCACAGCGATAAAGGTTCACAGTTTATTCCATAACATAATGTGAGTAAAAACAGCATGAAGGGTAGGAGACATGGACTTACGCGTTTCGGCTTCACATCACCATACTCATAGACCTAAGCTTATTGATGACACAATCATCACTGCTACTACATGTTTCTGTTTTAGGAGTGTGCTATCAAGTTATAATTAAGTACATGATGTTAGTATTTAACACACACACACACACATCACTACTATATGTGCAGTCAAGAAGATTTAGGAACTGCAGAATTACAAGGTAGACAGGAAGTTACTTCATGTTCTTTGAATGCTGCTTAGGATCTCATTATAATGTTTCTTGATTCTCACATTCTACTCGTTACTGTTTTTTATAGGTTGCTGTGAAAAACAATATTGATGTATTCTACTTTAGCTGTCTCATCCCTTTGCATGTGCTGTTTGTGGAAGATGGCAAAATGGGTAAGCATGGGATCAGACATAGGAAACAGCACTGAAATTCACAAAGGTGCTTGCTTCAGAAGTTTTAATACATTTTTATTCTTTTTTGGACACAAGGAAAAAAAATATTTCTTGGTGCAAATGTGTAATGCTGAAAACCTGAGAAAATAATTCACTTGCCTAAAGGGACATAAAGCACAATTTTTTCCTATCATGATTCAGACAGAGCATGCGACTTTAAACAACTTTCTAATTTACTTCTATTATCAAATTGTCTTTGTTCTTTTGGTATCTTTTGTTGAAAAGCAGGGACTTATGCTTGGGAGCTGGCCCACTTTGGAGCACTATATGGCAGCACTATTTCCTGCCCTTTTGTGCTCCAGACACCTACCTAGGTATTTCTTCAACACAGAATATCATGGGAACAAAGCCAATTTAATGATAGAAGTAAATTGGAAACTCTTTTAAATAGTATGCTCTGTCTGAATCACAAAAGAACATTTTTGGGTTTCATCTCCCTTTAACACTTTTTTATAAACATTACACAAATGACATAATAGAATGCTACAATTACCTTTTATGGTTCAATGCACTTCAGATGAACACACATAATGTCAGTGGGAATTCTCCATTCCTAAACTAAACAAATAACTTCACTTTAAAGTTTACTTCCAAAATGTCTTGCTTATAAACTAGATCTGAGTGTTTGTATGATAAAAATATAGGTATGAACATAAATGGAACAGGTCTGCCTGAGGGCCCTAATTCGGATTGAAATTATAAATATATTTGATATATTTCTGTTGCGGTAATCAAAAATGAGAAAAGTTTAAAAAAACGGGGAAAAAAACAGTATATCCCAATTTATGTTTCAATTTAAAATATAATGCAGTAGTATTAAGAAATAATAGTGTTAACACTGTTTCATGACTGTTATTTTTTTTAGTAGTAATCTCCAGACACATATTTCAGCCTTGATGGCCTTCAATCATGAGATGTAGCTTTATTTATTTATATATTTTTTCTAAAAATGACCTTCTAACCTATAAGAAGCCTACCGCCAAGGAAACATTTCTGCCTAAAGAAACTTGCTCTTTAGGATTTGTGTAGAACACGAGTTTTCAAACCTGCCCTCAGGCCTCCCTAACAGGACAGATTTTAGGCTTACCTTGGGTGAGAGCAGATAAAATAACTCTGTTTACTTATCAGAGGATTGTTTCACCTGTGCTCCAGTTCAGATATCTTGACAACCTGGCCTGTTATAGGGGGTTTAAAACCCCCCGGTATTTCAGAAGGCAAGCTTTTACATACTGCTTTTTCTTATACACAAGTCTTAATATTTTCTTTTGTTTTTGCAAATAACTTACCATTTGTATCCATAAAACTGATAGCAATCTAGACATAGTTTAATAATGAGGCACAACAGGTTTAAATTTACAGCTTGAGGTATCTCTTTCTGTCTCTCAGGAAAGAACTACCTGGTATTTTTGGACTGAGCTATTTATTTCAATTACTTTAGACCTATCTAATTTGATGAGCAACAAGGCAATGCACTATGAATGGGCATCTACCCAAGTTTCAATAACTTATCTTGTCATAAGCTGCTTCTGTGGTAGTTTCTCCTTAAAGGATGTCTTTATCTTAAAGCACAAATCGCACAAGTGTGCATGACTTCCTTGATAAATTAAAGACTTCATTTAATTGTTTTCTCTTTCTTTTCTTTTTTTTATATAGAACGCCAGGTCTTCCTTGCCACGTGGAAGGACATACCCAATGAAAATGAGCTGCAGTTTCAGATAAAAGAGTGCCATTTTAATGCAGGTTAGTCCCAATTATTGTTTGCAGCATATTTAATTAACCTTATTCTGAAATGTTGCTTTATGGCTAAATAGATTTTAGAACAAATAAAGGTATAAGGAGATCAATGTCAAGAACTGTTGTCAACGGCTAGTAATGTATTTCACTAGACTCCCTAATTTAAAATAAAAAGCAACATCACAACGATTGCTTTATTGTACCATGCAGGAATGTGATTTAATACAGCATCATGTAAATGTTTGTTTTAAGACCTGGCGTAGTATAGTTCACATCTTCATATTGTGGGTCACCTTGAGATTACAGAATATACTGATCAGGACATCCAGCTCTGGCAAATTCATCTCTTCACTTGTTTCAGTTAATTAAGTTTGGGGGAAGGGCCTGCAACTGAAACACTTCCTTCTTTCTATACCTTTTGCCTGATCTGTTCATAGTGACCTTATTGCGGCATTCACAAGAGAGTTTTATTACATTGATGGAGGAGCATTCGTAAGCATCAGTATTTACCGTCATTCGCTATCAGTGCTTTACTGACTTCACTTTTGAAGATAATTAAATTTCTAGAGCTCTTTCAGGCAGGAGGTCATTTAGGTAGAGTGTTAGGATTTTTTTCTTATGTAAGTGTAGTGTTGTAATCATTTTTAAAAGAAATATGGACTGTTTTTACAAAGGAAGTTCACAATATTCAAATCTAAAGCATCTTAGCAGACTAAGACCTAGAACTGACATATTTTCACTGATATTATTTCAGGAAATAAAGCTTCTATAGCCAAAAGAGAATTACATTTGGTAATGGAGTTGCATGCTTTTTCTTCATAGTAAAGTGTGTCTGTACTTATAACGTTAAGAGGGTGACCTTCTAATAAATTTCTTTGGAGTAAAAAAAAAACAGAGCAAAAACACTATTGTCCCTAAATATTCCTCTTTCCATTTATTATCAGATTTCTAATGTTTCATTTCTATAGTACCATGACATGGGTTAATGGGACATTAACCTTTTAACGCCGTTATGCCGTTCCATTCCGTCATAATTACACTGGGCTTTAGAGCCGTTATGACGGAATAGAACGGCCTAACGGTTTTCAGCTCCTGTGCCCCCTCCGATATTTTGTTTGTTGTGGATCCGGTTGGGGGATGTGCCTAGCACCTCTGGCACTCCCCCAGGATCCAATCAGCATGGAGGGGGTGTATCGATTGTCCCCTGTAACACTGTAGCAGCCAATGAGTGGAATCATTGGCTGTTACAAGTGTATCCGCTTCTTCTCTGCTCTCAGTGCGATCTGAGAGAGAGAGGAAGACAGTTTAGTGTTTGTAGTGCTAGAGAGGGGAAAATATATATAAAAAAAATAAATACCATATATATATATATATATTTTTTTTTTTGCTGCTGATCACAGAGCTGCTACTGTGATCAGCCTAATATAACTTGGTTATCCAGTTAGGGCTTTGATCAGTGTTGATCAAAAGCTTTGGGGGTTTATTTGTGGGGGTTACAAATATATATATATATATATATATATATATATATTGTTTTTGCTGCTGATCACTGAGCTGCTACTGTGATCAGCCTAATATTACAGTGATCAGCCTGTCAGGGCTTTGATCAGTGCCCAAAAGTTTATTTGTGGGGATCTTTAGTTATTATTAACCCCTTCCCTGCTGTTCCCAATCACTACCCTTCCCAGTTCCTTTTTTTTTTTTAGTTTATAAAAAAAAAAAATATATATATATATATAAAGAAAAACTCATAATTTTTTTTTTAAAAAAAAAATCTGAGGGAATAGGGTGGGTGGGAATAGGTGGATGGTAATTGGGAGGTGGTAATTGGGGTGGTTTAGTGGGATTTTGGAATTGGTGGTGGTGAAGTGGTAATTTGTACTGAAAAAAATCCCTTATGGCACGCTATTCAGCAGAAGAGGCTTATGCCATTCTTGCCGCAGATTCAGGGAGTGAAACCCTCTCTGCTCTGTCTGACAGCGCAACCCTTACAGCATCAGATATAGAGCCCCTGAGTGATACATCTGATGCTGGTGCTCCCTGCCCGCCACCTAAAAGGAGGCGTCGCACAAATGACCAAAATTGGATACCCCCAAATTTCACTGCCCCAGAAATGCCAGAATTTACTGAGACTCCTGGCATCACAAGTGATGTTCCAGTATGTGAGCCAATAAACTATATGTCCCTGATTCTGACAGATACCATGTTTGAGCATATAGTTGCTCAAACAAATTTATATGCCAGCCAGTATCTGTCCAAAAATCCCCAATCTCTGTATGTCAGAAAAAATAGCTGGCACCCCACTGACATACCAGAGATTAAAAAGTTTTGGGCCCTGACATTAATAATGGGGATTGTGAAGAAACCCAGCATTCGTTCATACTGGAGCCAGAACCCCATCCTGGCTACCCCTCTTTTTCCAGGGGTTATGAAGAGGGACAGATATGAACAATTGCTGCGGTTTCTCCATTTTAATGATAATACCAAGTGCCCCCCCCAAAAATGACCCCCTGCATGACAGGTTATATAAACTAAGGCCCCTGATAAGCCACCTGTCCCAAAAATTTAAAGAAGTTTACATACCTGAGCAGGACATTTGCATTGATGAGTCCCTCATGAAATTTAAGGGGAGATTGCTTTTCAAGCAATATATACCATCCAAGAGGTCCCGCTATGGGATAAAATTTTATAAGCTCTGTGAATGCAGTACTGGGTATACCTGGGCATTTCGCATCTACCAGGGAAAGGATAGCCACTTGGATCCACCTGGCTGCCCAGATTCCGTTGGCACAAGTGGGAAAATTGTGTGGGATCTCCTACTACCCCTGCTAAATAAAGGGTACCATTTGTGGCTCGATAATTTTTACACCAGCACAGAGCTATTAAAATTTTTATCTTATTTTGAAACCGTGGCCTGTGGCACAACAAGAAAAAATCGCAAAGGTTTCCCCCAGAAGCTGACATATGGAAAAAAAGTAGGGGCACAACGTCAGCTTTACGCCACAATGAGCTACTGGCCCTTCGGTACACTGATAAAAAAGATGTGTACATGCTCTCCACAATGCACGATGAAGCTACAGTGCTAGTGTCTGTGAAGGGAAGATCTGCACAGATCCTAAAGCCAAAGTGCATTGTGGAGTACAACAAAAACATGGGGGGGTAGATTTAGCTGACCGGTGCCTGCAGCCATATCTAATTCAAAGAAAAACTAGAACTTGGTACAAAAAAGTAGCCTTTTATATTATGCAGATCGCAGTATATAATGCATATGTGCTGTACAACAAAACAGGCACAGGGAAAACTTATACTTTTTTGGAATTTGTGTTAAATGTAACATCTGATATTTTGTTTAACCAGACCCCTAATCCTCCCACTGTTCAATCTGAAAATGTCGAGCGACTCTGTGGCAGGCATTTTCCCACTAGGATCCCCCCCACTGCCTGCAAATTAACACCCCAGAAAAGATGCAGAGTCTGCTATAAAAAAGGAGGGAGGAGGGATTCTAGTTACCATTGCCCTGACTGCCCCTCTCAACCTGGCCTCTGTATCACTGATTGCTTTCGAATATATCACACAGAGTTAAACTTTTAATTTGAAAGCAATCTGTATGTGTTCCTAATTTATTTTATTTTATTATTCTGTATTCCTAACTTCATAAATCCCCTGACCTTGTCCTGTCCCTTTATATGTTAAGCCCATCCACTCTAAGGCCATTATAAGTTATACAAAACAACTAAAATACTCCTTTTAGAATATCCTGAGTTATCCACTTTTGCAAATGGTATGTCATGAGGGGGGTAATTTTCATTCCTGGGCTGCCATACTGTCTCAAAGGCAACATAGGTCCAGAAAATCAATGTGCCAAATTTCTATGCAGACCCTATATTGGGCCCTGTAACTTCATAAAACCACATAAAACCTGTGCATAGGGGGTATTGTTGCACTCATGGGAGATCACTGAACACAGATATGGGTGTATTATAGCAGTAAAAAATATAATGATGTTGATCTAAATAGAAAAAAGGCAAAGTCTGTGTGAAAAAAGCAAATAAAAAAATATGATCACTAAATTTGACCAGGTTTTGTGACTAAGTGGCTACAAAAAAAAGACTAAACATAGTCCTTTTTCAATACCCTTGGTTGTCTACTTTTGCAAATGGTATGCCATGGTGGGGTAATTTTCATTCCTGCGCTGCCATACTGTCTCAAAGGCAACAAAGGTCCATAAAATCAATGTGCCCAATTTCCATGCAAATTGGCAGACCCTATATTGGGCGTTGTAACTTCCTGAAACCACATAAAACCTGAACATAGGGGGTATTGTTGTACTCATGGGACATCGCTGAACACAAAGATGGGTGTATTATAGCAGTAAAATATACAAGGATGATATAAACAGCAAAAAGGCAGTGTTTTTGTGATAAACTAAAACTGAAATATGAACATTACCTTTGGCCAGATGTTGTGACTAAGTGGCTACAAACAAAGACTAAACATAGTCCTTTTTCAATACCCTGGGTTGTCTACTTTTATAAATGGTATGCCACGATGGGGTAATTTTCATTCCTGGGCTGCTATAATATCTCAAAGAGGACAAAGGCCCATAAAATGAATGTGCCAATTTTCCATGTAAATGGGCAGATCCCATATTTGGCCCTGTAACATCTGTAAACCCCATAAAACCTGTACAAGGGTGGTACTCGTAGGACCTTGACAAACACTAATATGTGTGTTTTATAGCAGCAAAACATAAAAGGTTGATGACAGAGACAGCCAAAGTGCAGTGTTTGTGCAAAAAAAACGCATGCAAAAAAATGACCATTACATTTGGACGGGTTTTGTGACTAAGGGGCTTCACAAAAAGATGTGACATGGGCCTTTTGGAATACCCTAGGGTGTCTTCTTTTGAAAATGGTATGCCATGATGGGGTAATTTTCATTCCTGTGCTGCTATAATGTCTCAAAGAGGACATAGGCACAGAAAATTAAGGTGCCAAATTTCCATGCATAAAAACTGAAATGGGCAGACCCCATATTTGGCCCTGTAGCTTCTGTAAACCCCATAAAACCTGTACATGGGGGGTACTGTTTTACTCGTAGGACCTTGACAAACACTAATATGTGTGTTTTATAGCAGCAAAACATAAAAGGTTGATGACAGAGACAGCCAAAGTGCAGTATTTGTGCAAAAAAACGCATGCAACAAAAAGGACCATTACATTTGTCCAGGTGTTGTGACTAAGGGGCTTCACAAAAATATGTGACATGGGCCTTTTGGAATACCCTAGGGTGTCTTCTTTTAAAAATGGTATGCCATGATGGGGTAATTTTCATTCCTGGGCTGCTATAATGTCTCAAAGAGGACATAGGCCCAGAAGGTGAATGTGCCAAATTTCTCCAACATAGGTGTGTCCGGTCCACGGCGTCATCCTTACTTGTGGGATATTCTCTTCCCCAACAGGAAATGGCAAAGAGCCAGCAAAGCTGGTCACATGATCCCTCCTAGGCTCCGCCTACCCCAGTCATTCTCTTTGCCGTTGTACAGGCAACATCTCCACGGAGATGGCTTAGAGTTTTTTAGTGTTTAACTGTAGTTTTTATTATTCAATCAAGAGTTTGTTATTTTAAAATAGTGCTGGTATGTACTATTTACTCTGAAACAGAAAAGAGATGAAGATTTCTGTTTGTATGAGGAAAATGATTTTAGCAACCGTTACTAAAATCCATGGCTGTTCCACACAGGACTGTTGAGAGGAATTAACTTCAGTTGGGGGAACAGTGAGCAGTCTTTTGCTGCTTGAGGTATGACACATTCTAACAAGACGATGTAATGCTGGAAGCTGTCATTTTCCCTATGGGATCCGGTAAGCCATTTTTATTCAGACAGTAAATAAGGGCTTCACAAGGGTTTATTAAGACTGTAGACATTTTCTGGGCTAAATCGATCATATTTACACATATTTAGCCTTGAGGAATCATTTAATCTGGGTATTTTTTGTAAAATAATATCGGCAGGCACTGTTTTAGACACTTTATTCTATAGGGGCTTTCCCTAATCATAGTCAGAGCCTCATTTTCGCGCCGGTATGGCGCACTTGTTTTTGAGAACAGCATGGCATGCAGCTGCATGTGTGTGGAGCTCTGATACATAGAAAAGTCTTTCTGAAGGCATCATTTGGTATCGTATTCCCCTTTGGGCTTGGTTGGGTCTCAGCAAAGCAGATTCCAGGGACTGTAAAGGGGTTAAATATAAAAACGGCTCCGGTTCCGTTATTTTAAGGGTTAAAGCTTCCAAATTTGGTGTGCAATACTTTTAAGGCTTTAAGACACTGTGGTGAAATTTTGGTGAATTTTGAACAATTCCTTCATACTTTTTCGCAATTGCAGTAATAAAGTGTGTTCAGTTTAAAATTTAAAGTGACAGTAACGGTTTTATTTTAAAACGTTTTTTGTGCTTTGTTATCAAGTTTATGCCTGTTTAACATGTCTGAACTACCAGATAGATTGTGTTCTGACTGTGGGGAAGCCAAGGTTCCTTCTCATTTAAATAGATGTGATTTATGTCATAAAAAATTTAGTAAAAATGATGCCCAAGATGATTCCTCAAGTGAGGGGAGTAAGCATGGTACTGCATCATCCCCTCCTTCGTCTACACCAGTCTTGCCCATACAGGAGGCCCCTAGTACATCTAGCGCGCCAATACTCCTTACTATGCAACAATTAACGGCTGTAATGGATAATTCTGTCAAAAACATTTTAGCCAATATGCCCACTTATCAGCGAAAGCGCGACTGCTCTGTTTTAGAAAATACTGAAGAGCATGAGGACGCTGATGATATTGTTTCTGAAGGGCCCCTACACCAGTCTGAGGGGGCCAGGGAGGTTTTGTCTGAGGGAGAAATTTCAGATTCAGGAAAAATTTCTCAACAAGCTGAACCTGATGTGATTACTTTTAAATTTAAGTTGGAACATCTCCGCGCTCTGCTTAAGGAGGTGTTATCCAATTTGGATGATTGTGATTATCTGGTCATTCCAGAAACACTATGTAAGATGGACAAGTTCCTAGAGGCCCCGGGGCCCCCCGAAGCTTTTCCTATATCCAAGCGGGTGGCGTACATTGTTAATAAAGAATGGGACAGGCCCGGTATACCTTTCGTACCTCCCCCCATATTTAAAAAATTGTTTCCTATAGTCGACCCCAGAAAGGACTTATGGCAGACAGTCCCCAAGGTCGAGGGGGCGGTTTCTACTCTAAACAAGCGCGCCACTATACCCATAGAAGATAGTTGTGCTTTCCAAGATCCTATGGATAAAAAATTAGAAGGTTTGCTAAAAAAGATGTTTGTTCAGCAAGGTTACCTTCTACAACCAATTGCATGCATTGTCCCTGTCACTACAGCCGCGTGTTTCTGGTTCGATGAGCTAGAAAAGGCGATTATTAGTAATTCTTCTTCTTATGAGGAGATTATGGACAGAATTCGTGCTCTTAAATTGGCTAATTCTTTCACCCTAGACGCCACCTTGCAATTGGCTAGGTTAGCGGCGAAAAATTCTGGGTTTGCTATTGTGGCGCGCAGAGCGCTTTGGTTAAAATCTTGGTCAGCGGATGCGTCTTCCAAGAACAAATTGCTTGACATTCCTTTCAAGGGGAAAACACTGTTTGGCCCTGACTTGAAAGAGATTATCTCTGATATCACTGGAGGCAAGGGCCACGCCCTTCCTCAGGATAGGTCTTTCAAGGCCAAAAATAAACCTAATTTTCGTCCCTTTCGCAGAAACGGACCAGCCCCAAGTGCTACGTCCTCTAAGCAGGAGGGTAATACTTCTCAAGCCAATCCAGCCTGGAGACCTATGCAAGGCTGGAACAAAGGAAAGCAGGCCAAGAAACCTGCCACTGCTCCCAAGACAGCATGAGATGCGGGCCCCCGATCCGGGACCGGATTTGGTGGGGGGCAGACTCTCTCTCTTCACTCAGGCTTGGGCAAGAGATGTTCTGGATCCTTGGGCGCTAGAAATAGTCTCCCAAGGTTATCTTCTGGAAGTGATTCATCCTGTTCCATTAAGAGAACGAGGGATGGGGTTCTACTCCAATCTGTTCGTAGTTCCCAAAAAAGAGGGAACGTTCAGACCAATCTTAGATCTCAAGATCCTAAACAAGTTTCTCAAGGTTCCATCGTCCAAAATGGAAACCATTCGAACAATCCTTCCATCCAGGAAGGTCAATTCTTGACCACGGTGGATTTAAAGGATGCGTATCTACATATTCCTGTCCACAAGGAACATCATCGGTTCCTAAGGTTCGCATTCCTGGACAAACATTACCAGTTCCTGGCGCTTCCTTTCGGATTAGCCACTGCTCCAAGGATTTTCTCAAAGGTACTAGGGTCCCTTCTGGCGGTGCTAAGACCAAGGGGCATTGCTGTAGTACCTTACTTGGACGACATTCTGATTCAAGCGTCGTCCCTTTCTCAAGCAAAGGCTCACACGGACATAGTCCTGGCCTTTCTCAGATCTCACGGATGGAAAGTGAACGTGGAAAAGAGTTCTCTATCTCCGTCGACAAGAGTTCCCTTCTTGGGAACAATAATAAACTCCTTAGAAATGAGGATTTTTCTGACAGAGACCAGAAAAACAAAACTTCTAAACTCTTGTCGGATACTTCATTCCGTTCCTCTTCCTTCCATAGCGCAGTGCATGGAAGTGATAGGTTTGATGGTAGCGGCAATGGACATAGTTCCTTTTGCGCGCATTCATCTAAGACCATTACAACTGTGTATGCTCAGTCAGTGGAATGGGGACTATACAGACTTGTCTCCGAAGATACAAGTAAATCAGAGGACCAGAGACTCACTCCGTTGGTGGCTGTCCCTGGACAACCTGTCACAAGGGGTGACCTCCCGCAGACCAGAGTGGGTCATTGTCACGACCGACGCCAGTCTGATGGGCCGGGGCGCGGTCTGGGGATCCCTGAAAGCTCAGGGTCTTTGGTCTCGGGAAGAATCTCTTCTACCGATAAATATTCTGGAACTGAGAGCGATATTCAATGCTCTCAAGGCTTGGCCTCAGCTAGCGAGGGCCAAGTTCATACGGTTTCAATCAGACAACATGACGACTGTTGCGTACATCAACCATCAGGGGGGAACAAGGAGTTCCCTGGCGATGGAAGAAGTGACCAGAATCATTCAATGGGCGGAGACTCGCTCCTGCCACCTGTCTGCAATCCACATCCCAGGAGTGGAAAATTGGGAAGCGGATTTTCTGAGTCGTCAGACATTGCATCCGGGGGAGTGGGAACTCCATCCGGAAATCTTTGCCCAAATCACTCAACTGTGGGGCATTCCAGACATGGATCTGATGGCCTCTCGTCAGAACTTCAAGGTTCCTTGCTACGGGTCCAGATCCAGGGATCCCAAGGCGACTCTAGTAGATGCACTAGTAGCACCTTGGACCTTCAAACTAGCCTATGTATTCCCGCCGTTTCCTCTCATCCCCAGGCTGGTAGCCAGGATCAATCAGGAGAGGGCGTCGGTGATCTTGATAGCTCCTGCGTGGCCACGCAGGACTTGGTATGCAGATCTGGTGAATATGTCATCGGCTCCACCATGGAAGCTACCTTTGAGATGAGACCTTCTTGTTCAAGGTCCGTTCGAACATCCGAATCTGGTCCCACTCCAGCTGACTGCTTGGAGATTGAACGCTTGATCTTATCAAAGCGAGGGTTCTCAGATTCTGTTATTGATACTCTTGTTCAGGCCAGAAAGCCTGTAACTAGAAAAATTTACCACAAAATTTGGAAAAAATATATCTGTTGGTGTGAATCTAAAGGATTCCCTTGGGACAAGGTTAAGATTCCTAAGAGTCTATCCTTCCTTCGAGAAGGATTGGAAAAAGGATTATCTGCAAGTTCCTTGATGGGACAGATTTCTGCCTTGTCTGTGTTACTTCACAAAAAGCTGGCAGCTGTGCCAGATGTTCAAGCCTTTGTTCAGGCTCTGGTTAGAATCAAGCCTGTTTACAAACCTTTGACTCCTCCTTGGAGTCTCAACTTAGTTCTTTCAGTTCTTCAGGGGGTTCCGTTTGAACCCTTACATTCCGTTGATATTAAGTTATTATCTTGGAAAGTTTTGTTTTTGGTTGCAATTTCTTCTGCTAGAAGAGTTTCAGAATTATCTGCTCTGCAGTGTTCTCCTCCTTATCTGGTGTTCCATGCAGATAAGGTGGTTTTACGTACTAACCTGGTTTTCTTCCAAAAGTTGTTTCTAACAAAAACATTAACCAGGAGATAGTCGTGCCTTCTCTGTGTCCGAAACCAGTTTCGAAGAAGGAACGTTTGTTACACAATTTGGATGTTGTTCGCGCTCTAAAATTCTATTTAGATGCTACAAAGGATTTTAGACAAACATCTTCCTTGTTTGTTGTTTATTCTGGTAAAAGGAGAGGTCAAAAAGCAACTTCTACCTCTCTCTCTTTTTGGATTAAAAGCATCATCAGATTGGCTTACGAGACTGCCGGACGGCAGCCTCCTGAAAGGATCACAGCTCCTTCCACTAGGGCTGTGGCTTCCACATGGGCCTTCAAGAACGAGGCTTCTGTTGATCAGATATGTAAGGGCAGCGACTTGGTCTTCACTGCACTCTTTTACCAAATTTTACAAGTTTGATACTTTTGCTTCTTCTGAGGCTATTTTTGGGAGAAAGGTTTTGCAAGCCGTGGTGCCTTCCATTTAGGTGACCTGATTTGCTCCCTCCCTTCATCCGTGTCCTAAAGCTTTGGTATTGGTTCCCACAAGTAAGGATGACGCCGTGGACCGGACACACCTATGTTGGAGAAAACAGAATTTATGTTTACCTGATAAATTACTTTCTCCAACGGTGTGTCCGGTCCACGGCCCGCCCTGGTTTTTTAATCAGGTCTGATAATTTTTTTTTTTTTCTTTAACTACAGTCACCACGGTATCATATGGTTTCTCCTATGCAAATATTCCTCCTTAACGTCGGTCGAATGACTGGGGTAGGCGGAGCCTAGGAGGGATCATGTGACCAGCTTTGCTGGCTCTTTGCCATTTCCTGTTGGGGAAGAGAATATCCCACAAGTAAGGATGACGCCGTGGACCGGACACACCGTTGGAGAAAGTAATTTATCAGGTAAACATAAATTCTGTTTTTCATGTAAATGGGCAGACCCCATATTTGGCCCTGTAACTTCTGTAAACCCCATAAAACCTTTACATGGGGGGTACTGTTGTACTTGTAGGACATTGAAAAACACTTATATGTGTGTTTTATAGCAGTAAAACATAAAAGCTTGATGACAGAAACAGCCAAAATGCAGTGTTTGGGCAAAAAACGCATTAAAAATAAATGAGCACTACATTTGGCCAGATGTTATGCCTAAGGGGCTTCACAAAAAGATGTGACATGGCCCTTTTGGAATACCCTGGGGTGTCTTCTTTTGAAAATGGTATGCCATGATGGGGTAATTTTCATTCCTGGGCTGCTATAATGTCTCAAAGAGGACATAGGCACAGAAAATTAAGGTGCCAAATTTCCATGCATAAAGACTGAAATGGGCAGACCCCATATTTGGCCCAGTAACTCCTGTAAACCCTGTGAAACCTGTATATGGGGGGTACTGTTGTACTCGTAGGATATTGACAAACACAAATATGTGTGTTTTATAGCAGTAAAACATAAAAGCTTGATGACAGAAACAGCCAAAATGCAGTGTTTCTGTAAAAAACGCATGCAACAAAAATGACCACTACATTTGGCCAGGTGTTGTGACTAAGGGGCTTCACAAAAAGACGTGACATGGCCCTTTTGGAATACCCTAGGGTGTCTACTTTTGTAAATGGTATGCCATGATGGGGTTATTTTCATTCCTGGGCTGCTATAATGTATGAAAGGCAACTTAAGCCCAGAAAATGAATGTGCCAGATTTCTATGTATATGGGTAGGCCGTATGTTGGGCCTTGTAAATTCCAGAAAACTCAAAAAACCTGTACATGGGGGGTATCGTTATACTCATGGGACATCGCTTAACACAAGTATGGGTGTTTTATTGCAGTAACATATATCAGGATGATGATATTCACAATAAAATCCTTTGGAAAGCTTCAAATTTCTAAATTTCTCACACTTACTTTGATTTTTTTTATATAAAATTATAGTTGAGAAATAAATCTTTTATGCCAAAAGAAAGCCCTATCTGTCCTCTAAAAAACAATATATAATTAGTGTGGGTGCACTTAATGTGAAAGGGGTAAATTATGGTTGAAAAGACATATAGCTGAAATTCAAGGTTTTGTTTACGTTCAGAACTTGAACAATTGCCTATGTCATGAAAGGGTTAAACACTTTGAGATTGGAATATTTAATTAAATGTAGTGAAACAACTTTGCAATATGATTCCTTGTTTATTTTCCACAATTTTCCTTTAATTTAACTTGAAAATAAAGACTTTTCTATTTGTGAGAACTGGAAGCATTCATGGCAGCCCTCACAAGCCTAACCTTGCCACATATCTGTCCCTAATTTGCCTCAGCAGGGATTATCACATACAAATCTACATAACCATAGAACGTTTCCAAACAAAATGACTGTGGCTAGCTATTTGTACTCCAGTAACAAGTTTAAATGTGCACAACTAAATAAAGCAAGTGGTTGGTGAAGCTTAGCTATTGAATTACTACCTAAAAGCAACGTTTTAATGCATTCAAATACATTTCTCACTTACCTAGTATGTTTCTTTATTGTAGGCTGACCATATTGCTGCTTTAAAAAGGGACACATATGAAAAATACATATAACAGAACATTATTTAAAGCATTTCTTTAAACAGCCCTGACATGTATTTTTCATGTGTCCCTTTTTAAAGGGGCAATATGGTCAGCCTACTTTATTGCAAGACTGTCAAGAAATCTTGTAATTACAAGGGGTTTACTGTCCCTTTCAAATGCTCTAGTCCATTTTATTACACATACACATAGTACAATTCGTTTGAACAGTTGACATATACTGTTCAAATAAAACCATCAAATAAAATACAATCATTACTCAAACATGATTAATTATGAAATATCCTTAAGCATTCTAATTTGGTGATTCTGTGACACTTTGTTCTGATCTCTAGTAAGTAGGTTTTTTTATTTGTGGGCTTTTAGTCAGTTCCATAAAGGTTTCACTATGGGCCTGCATTTGTTTTAGAAGTAACCTATTGGCTACATAAGAAGATTTGGAATTTTGATTGACTGAGAACTGTTAAATTGTGTTAAATTATGTGTGACATTTGTATACAGAATTTAAGCTTTGTTGCATTAGCACATCTAAGTTTTGGTACCATTATAATGATTGAGAATCATTGATAATGAGATTCCTTCAATGCTTAAGCTTATCTTGTATAGGTTTAATAGATATTAGGCTATTTGCTGGATCATCTACTCCTTTAGTATATGTATTTAAATTCTGTAAGGTTCTGTAAGGTTTTTTTGTAAGTGGTGTCAGTACTGTACTATGCTCTTTGCATCTGTTGTCTGGTATTTGTGTACCTATGAAGATACCAGGTTGCCTGCAGCAATTTGAGACACGCCCCATACATAAGAGATTCCCCAGAAGTATTTTCTGGGGCATTCAAGCAGTTTCTCTTGGTTGGTTACCCTCATTAGGCAAGATTTGTGCTGGGAATCCCCTGGTTTACTAGTTTTCTTCCCATGTGCTGAATTTAGAATACTGTAACTTGTGCTTCAGAAGCAGCTTTGGCATGTCAGGTTGTTTTTTTTCCTCCCATATAACATTTATATTCATATATATTTACATACTGTATGTAATAATTCTGTTTAGGTGAAGTATTTTGAGCCAATTGCCGTTTTGATTGTTTTTATTTTATTATCTGTCCCTGAACTTTGTGTCATATGATGATGTTCCCACAACATTTTCTGCTCTTCCCAGAGACAGATAAGTGAACTTTTTTTTTTTAAGCTGCTGATTGGAAGAGGGGTGATTGGTGTTAGTTCTGATTATATTTCAAGACTTTGTCTACCTTTCACCCTTATGGAATAGGTTGAGAATAAGAAGCCCTTCACTAGCATTTCATGAATAAATAGTGGTGCAGGCAATTGCTGTTTGTTATAGGGTTCATATTAGAGAGATAAGATTCTGATGAGCATTCCTGAACCTAGAGCTGTTCTATAGCCTGAAGACCTGAAGTTCCCTGTCATCCGAACTTCATGTATGGATTCATCCTGACACTATTATAGCTGCTGTTTTCATTAATTGTCAGGAAGGAGTTTAACTCTGAAGTGAAAAGCACCTTCACTCCCAACCGCCTATTGTAAACATCAAATCTGGGTGAGCTGTGCATCCTGAATCTGATCCAGTTTTTATTTGGAGCCAGGAGAGGGTGAGCTGATACACCCTGAGATATCAGCTTGCTACTACTAGCACATAAGTGTGCTATTGCTAAATGTGAATACCCATTTGGCTATCATATTGTTTATCTGCGATCGATCTGTCGATCTACACATGAGTTGCCCCTTTGTTTTGTGCTTTCTCTATATATATATATATATTTCCTTCTTAACACAGGGAGAGTCCATAGCTGCATTCATTACTTGTGGAAAATACTGATCCTGGCCACCAGGAGGAGGCAAAGACACCCCAGCCAATGGCTTAAATACCTCCCCCACTTCCCTCATCCCCCAGTTATTCTTTGCCTTTCGTCACAGGAAGTTGGCAGAGAAGTTTACAGAAGATAGAGTAGTTCCTTATGGAGGGTAGTACTCTTCGAGATGGGACTGGAGTTTAAAGTAGTCTTGTCAGCCTCTCAGAGCATTGATGAAAGTTAGAGTCTGGAGATGCAGGGAGAGTCTTTCTGCAAAACAATCCAGACTCATATTAATAGCTCCTTAAGTAATCAGCGTTGACGAGTTTTGCTGCCTGCTTTCTAAACTCAAGTCCATGTCAGAAGCGCTGCTACAATCTGTCAAACTTGAAGGACTGTGTTGCTGTTGAAAGAACGTTTCAATTTTTACACATATTGCAAACGCTAGAAGACAGGGTCACAGTGTGGCTCCATTTTATCTTTATGGAATCAAGGGTTAATATCTCCTGAGGGGGATTATAACAGTTGGGTTTAATCATATATGCTTAATTTGATTTTATGCTGCTTTATGTGTAAGATGTTTATGAGCTCATAGGCTGAGATGGAACATACAGGTTTCACTTTCACTTTGAAGGTTGTGCAGCTTAAAAGCTTGGCACGCTTTATCTCATAGCAGGGATTGCCCTGCATTGCGCACCATGTGACAGGAATGGTCGGGGCTTCCATTTCCTGTCTCTTGACCAAGTTGCTACCGGAGAGGAGTTGTATCTCTGTTCTGTCTGGGTCATAGAGGGTGGTGGGTGCCCCAGCCATTGGAGGTATAAGGGTGCCATTTTTTTTATTTAAAATAAAGTTTGTTTTTTCTGTAGTCCTCCGCATATCGTACTTTAGCTATGGAGGTCTCTGATTCTTTAGAGGGTTCTCCCTGTATTTCAAGGAGTAATGCCTGTTTATATTGTGAGGGAGTTTTGGAATATCCGCCCTCTCTATTATGTTCCATATGCCTTGATAAGGGGATTATATCAAATAAGGTTGACATGTTTAATACCACTGAGCCGCCCACCTCTAAGGAGTCCTCGTGCAGCTTCCCATTGCACTACTAATCCTCCATCTGGAGGAGGCCTTTTCTTCTGTTAAGTGTGATCAGTCCACGGGTCATCATTACTTCTGGGATATTACTCCTCCCCAACAGGAAGTGCAAGAGGATTCACCCAGCAGAGCTGCATATAGCTCCTCCCCTCTACGTCACTCCCAGTCATTCTCTTGCACCCAACGACTAGATAGGATGTGTGAGAGGACTATGGTGATTATACTTAGTTTTATATCTTCAATCAAAAGTTTGTTATTTTAAAATAGCACCGGAGTGTGTTATTATCTCTCTGGCAGAGTTTGAAGAAGAATCTACCAGAGTTTTTGTTATGATTTTAGCCGGAGTAGTTAAGATCATATTGCTGTTTCTCGGCCATCTGAGGAGAGGTAAACTTCAGATCAGGGGACAGCGGGCAGATGAATCTGCATAGAGGTATGTAGCAGTTTTTATTTTCTGACAATGGAATTGATGAGAAAATCCTGCCATACCGATATAATGTCATGTATGTATACTTTACACTTCAGTATTCTGGGGAATGGTACTTCACTAGAATTACACTGTAAGAAATACATAAAGCTGTTTAATAACTAGAGATTATGTTTAACGTTTTTGCTGGAATGTAAAATCGTTTTCATTTACTGAGGTACTGAGTGAATAAATGTTTGGGCACTATTTTTCCACTTGGCAGTTGCTTAATCTGTTTTCTGACAGTTTCTGTTCTCCCTCACTGCTGTGTGTGAGGGGGAGGGGCCGTTTTTTGGCGCTTTTACTATGCATCAAATATTTCAGTCAGCAACTCATTGTATTCCCTGCATGATCCGGTTCATCTCTACAGAGCTCAGGGGTCTTCAAAACTTATTTTGAGGGAGGTAATTTCTCTCAGCAGAGCTGTGAGAATTATTGTTTGACTGAGATAAAAAACGTTTATTCTGTAATTTGTTTCCTGCTTTCAGAATTTGTTATCTTTGCTAATGGGATTAAACCTTTGCTAAAGTTGTGTTATTTACAAGGATTGAGGCTATAACTGTTTCAATTTATTAATTTTCAACTGTCATAGATCTTCTGTGCTTCTTAAAGGCACAGTACGTTTTAATATTATTCTAATTGAATTGTATTTCCAAGTTACAAGTTTATTTGCTAGTGTGTTAAACATGTCTGATTCAGAGGATGATACCTGTGTCATTTGTTGCAATGCCAAAGTGGAGCCCAATAGAAATTTATGTACTAACTGTATTGATGCTACTTTAAATAAAAGTCAATCTGTACAAATTGAACAAATTTCACCAAACAACGAGGGGAGAGTTATGCCGACTAACTCGCCTCACGTGTCAGTACCTACATCTCCCGCTCAGAGGGAGGTGCGTGATATTGTAGCGCCGAGTACATCTGGGCGGCCATTACAAATCACATTACAGGATATGGCTACTGTTATGACTGAGGTTTTGGCTAAATTACCAGAACTAAGAGGTAAGCGTGATCACTCTGGGGTGAGAACAGAGTGCGCTGATAATATTAGGGCCATGTCAGACACTGCGTCACAGGTGGCAGAACATGAGGACGGAGAACTTCATTCTGTGGGTGACGGTTCTGATCCAAACAGACTGGATTCAGATATTTCAAATTTTAAATTTAAACTGGAAAACCTCCGTGTATTACTAGGGGAGGTGTTAGTGGCTCTGAATGATTGTAACACAGTTGCAATACCAGAGAAAATGTGTAGGTTGGATAAATATTTTGCGGTACCGACGAGTACTGAGGTTTTTCCTATACCTAAGAGACTTACTGAAATTGTTACTAAGGAGTGGGATAGACCCGGTGTGCCGTTCTCACCCCCTCCGATATTTAGAAAAATGTTTCCAATAGACGCCACCACAAGGGACTTATGGCAAACGGTCCCTAAGGTGGAGGGAGCAGTTTCTACCTTAGCTAAGCGTACCACTATCCCGGTGGAGGATAGCTGTGCTTTTTCAGATCCAATGGATAAAAAATTAGAGGGTTACCTTAAGAGAATGTTTGTTCAACAAGGTTTTATATTGCAACCCCTTGCATGCATTGCGCCGATCACGGCTGCAGCGGCATTCTGGATTGAGTCTCTGGAAGAGAACATTGGTTCAGCTACTCTGGACGACATTACGGACAGGCTTAGAGTCCTTAAACTATCTAATTCATTCATTTCGGAGGCCGTAGTACATCTTACTAAACTTACGGCGAAGAATTCAGGATTCGCCATTCAGGCACGCAGGGCGCTGTGGCTAAAATCCTGGTCAGCTGATGTTACTTCTAAGTCTAAATTGCTTAATATACCTTTCAAAGGGCAGACCTTATTCGGGCCCGGGTTGAAAGAGATTATCGCTGACATTACGGGAGGTAAAGGCCATGCCCTGCCTCAGGACAAAGCCAAGACTAGACAGTCTAATTTTCGTTCCTTTCGTAATTTCAAAGCAGGAGCAGCATCAACTTCCTCTGCACCAAAACAGGAAGGAGCTGTTGCTCGCTACAGACAAGGCTGGAAACCTAACCAGTCCTGGAACAAGGGCAAGCAGACTAGGAAACCTGCTGCTGCCCCTAAAACAGCATGAATTGAGGGCCCCCGATCCGGGATCGGATCTAGTGGGGGGCAGACTTTCTCTCTTCGCCCAGGCTTGGGCAAGAGATGTTCAGGATCCCTGGGCGCTAGAGATAATATCTCAGGGATACCTTCTGGACTTCAAATACTCTCCTCCAAGAGAGAGATTTCATCTGTCAAGATTGTCAACAATCCAGACAAAGAAAGAGGCGTTTCTACGCTGTGTACAAGAGCTCTTGTTAATGGGAGTAATCCATCCAGTTCCACGATCGGAACAGGGACAGGGGTTTTACTCAAATCTGTTTGTGGTTCCCAAAAAAGAGGGAACTTTCAGACCAATCCTGGACTTAAAGATCCTAAACAAATTCCTAAGAGTTCCATCGTTCAAGATGGAGACTATTCGGACAATTTTACCTATGATCCAAGAGGGTCAGTACATGACCACTGTAGATTTAAAAGATGCTTACCTTCACATACCGATTCACAAAGATCATTATCGGTACCTAAGGTTTGCCTTCCTAGACAGGCATTACCAGTTTGTGGCTCTTCCATTCGGATTGGCTACAGCTCCAAGAATCTTCACAAAGGTTCTGGGTGCTCTTCTGGCGGTACTAAGACCGCGGGGAATCTCGGTAGCTCCATACCTAGACGACATTCTGATACAAGCTTCAAGCTTTCAAACTGCCAAGTCTCATACAGAGTTAGTGCTGGCATTTCTAAGGTCACATGGATGGAAGGTGAACGAAAAGAAAAGTTCACTCGTTCCTCTCACAAGAGTTCCCTTCCTGGGGACTCTTATAGATTCTGTAGAAATGAAGATTTACCTGACAGAGGACAGGCTAACAAGACTTCAAAGTGCTTGCCGCACCCTTCATTCCATTCAACACCCGTCAGTGGCTCAATGCATGGAGGTAATCGGCTTAATGGTAGCGGCAATGGACATAGTACCCTTTGCACGCTTACACCTCAGACCACTGCAACTGTGCATGCTAAGTCAGTGGAATGGGGATTACTCAGACTTATCCCCTTCTCTGAATCTAGATCAAGAGACCAGAAATTCTCTTCTATGGTGGCTTTCTCGGCCACATCTGTCCAGGGGGATGCCATTCAGCAGACCAGACTGGACAATTGTAACAACAGACGCCAGCCTTCTAGGTTGGGGTGCCGTCTGGAATTCTCTGAAGGCTCAGGGACAATGGAGTCAGGAGGAGAGTCTCCTGCCAATAAACATTCTGGAATTGAGAGCAGTTCTCAATGCCCTCCTGGCTTGGCCCCAGTTGACAACTCGGGGGTTCATCAGGTTTCAGTCGGACAACATCACGACTGTAGCTTACATCAACCATCAGGGAGGGACAAGAAGCTCCCTAGCTATGATGGAAGTATCAAAGATAATTCGCTGGGCAGAGTCTCACTCTTGCCACCTGTCAGCAATCCACATCCCGGGAGTGGAGAACTGGGAGGCGGATTTCTTAAGTCGTCAGACTTTTCATCCGGGGGAGTGGGAACTTCATCCGGAGGTCTTTGCCCAAATACTTCGACGTTGGGGCAAACCAGAGATAGATCTCATGGCGTCTCGACAGAACGCCAAGCTTCCTCGTTACGGGTCCAGATCCAGGGATCCAGGAGCAGTCCTGATAGATGCTCTGACAGCACCTTGGGACTTCAGGATGGCTTACGTGTTTCCACCCTTCCCGTTGCTTCCTCGATTGATTGCCAGAATCAAACAAGAGAGAGCATCAGTGATTCTAATAGCACCTGCGTGGCCACGCAGGACTTGGTATGCAGACCTGGTGGACATGTCATCCTGTCCACCTTGGTCTCTACCTCTGAAACAGGACCTTCTGATACAGGGTCCCTTCAAACATCAAAATCTAACTTCTCTGAAGCTGACTGCTTGGAAATTGAACGCTTGATTTTATCAAGATGTGGGTTTTCTGAGTCAGTTATTGATACCTTAATACAGGCTAGGAAACCTGTTACCAGAAAGATTTACCATAAGATATGGCGTAAATACCTATATTGGTGTGAATCCAAAGGTTACTCTTGGAGTAAGGTTAGGATTCCTAGGATATTGTCTTTTCTACAAGAAGGTTTAGAAAAGGGTTTATCTGCTAGTTCATTAAAGGGACAGATCTCAGCTCTGTCCATTCTGTTACACAAACGTCTGTCAGAAGTTCCTGACGTCCAGGCTTTTTGTCAGGCTTTGGCCAGGATTAAGCCTGTGTTTAAAACTGTTGCTCCACCATGGAGTTTAAACCTTGTTCTTAATGTTTTACAGGGCGTTCCGTTTGAACCCCTTCATTCCATTGATATAAAGTTGTTATCTTGGAAAGTTCTATTTTTAATGGCTATTTCCTCGGCTCGAAGAGTCTCTGAATTATCAGCCTTACATTGTGATTCTCCTTATTTGATTTTTCATTCGGATAAGGTAGTCCTGCGTACTAAACCTGGGTTCTTACCTAAGGTAGTTACTAACAGGAATATCAATCAAGAGATTGTTGTTCCTTCTTTATGCCCAAATCCTTCTTCAAAGAAGGAACGTCTACTGCACAACCTGGATGTAGTCCGTGCTCTAAAATTTTACTTACAGGCAACTAAGGAATTTCGACAAACGTCTTCTCTGTTTGTCATTTACTCTGGGCAGAGGAGAGGTCAAAAAGCTTCCGCTACCTCTCTTTCTTTTTGGCTTCGTAGCATAATTCGTTTAGCTTATGAGACTGCTGGACAGCAGCCTCCTGAAAGAATTACAGCTCATTCTACTAGAGCTGTGGCTTCCACTTGGGCCTTCAAGAATGAGGCCTCTGTTGAACAGATTTGCAAGGCTGCAACTTGGTCTTCGCTTCATACTTTTTCCAAATTTTACAAATTTGACACTTTTGCTTCATCGGAGGCTATTTTTGGGAGAAAGGTTCTTCAGGCAGTGGTTCCTTCTGTATAAAGAGCCTGCCTATCCCTCCCGTCATCCGTGTACTTTTGCTTTGGTATTGGTATCCCAGAAGTAATGATGACCCGTGGACTGATCACACTTAACAGAAGAAAACATAATTTATGCTTACCTGATAAATTCCTTTCTTCTGTAGTGTGATCAGTCCACGGCCCGCCCTGTTTTTAAGGCAGGTAAATATTTTTTAATTTATACTCCAGTCACCACTTCACCCTTGGCTTTTCCTTTCTCGTTGGTCCTTGGTTGAATGACTGGGAGTGACGTAGAGGGGAGGAGCTATATGCAGCTCTGCTGGGTGAATCCTCTTGCACTTCCTGTTGGGGAGGAGTAATATCCCAGAAGTAATGATGACCCGTGGACTGATCACACTACAGAAGAAAGGAATTTATCAGGTAAGCATAAATTATGTTTTTTCACCAGACGTTACTGCACAGTTTCATGCGGCAGTGTCTGCGGCCATTAGTGCTTTCCCTTCCACTGCTAAGCGCAAACGAAAAGTTAAATCTTGCACTCATGCCCAGGTCGCATCATGTATTTTGTTGGATATATCTGATCAGTTATCCAAGGATGAGGTTCTCTCTGAAACTTCAGAGTATGAACTTTCAGGTTTGGAGTCTGCTGCCTAAAATCCCCCACCTGTGGAGGATCCAGTTTTTTAGATTTAGGACAGAACATTTATGCTTTCTACTAATGGAGGTTTTGACTACATTAGAGGTTCCAAAGGCCGAGCTGCCAGAGATACCTCTGGGTCCTAAATTTGATGGCAATCATTATTAAGGACAAGTGGGAAAGGATTAGATTCCTCTTCCCGTCGTCTGCCTTTTAAGGATTCCGGTTCCGGACTCTCTATGGTGGTGGGTTTTTCTTTTCTCATCCCTACTTGGTTGGCGCTATTTTTACGCTTACTACATATAATACTAGCCCATGTGAGGATAGTTTGTCGTTCATAGAGCCGCAAGATATAACAATGGAAACTCTGTTAAAGAGGATGTTTCAACCTATGGGATATTTGCTTTTACGGGTGGTGCTTGTCGCCGCAGTTGCTGGAGCGGCTACCTTTTGGTGCGTCTTCTTCACGAAAATGATCGTGGTGTAGGGTTCCCTCAACAGTTTTCAGGAAAGAATTATGGCCTTCTGGTTTACTAATTATTTTATCTGTGATGTTATTACGCAGATTAATTAGCCTATGGCTAAGGCTTCAGGTTTTCTGTTCATGCCTGTAAGGCACGCTGACAGATATAACTTTTAAGTCTAGTCTCTTTCCCTCTCCTTTATAAGAAATAGTTGGTTTGACTCCATGGTTTCAGGGGCCTAGGGTGCCTTCATACCGTAAAATAATGAGAACAAATCTAAGGGACAAGGTTCAAATTTTCAGTCCTTTAGTTCTGATAAAAGCCCAGCATCAGAGGCCTCCACTAAGTCAGAGCAAACCAAGAGTTCTTGGAAGCCAGCTCAGTCCTGGAATGGATCCAAGCAGAGCAAGAAGCCTGCCAAGACTAAGTCCGCATGAAGTGGTGGCCCCCGGTCCTATTTTGGATCGTGTAGGGGGCAGTCTTTCAGAGGCTTGGTACAAGGACGTGCAGGATCCTTGGGTCCTGTAGGTCATAGCTCAAGGTTACAAAATCGGTTTCAAAGCTCATCCTCCCAGGGACAGATTCTTTCTCTCAACCTGTCTTCAAGACTAGGAAAGAGGGAAAACTTTCTGCAGTGCGTAAGGGATCTGTCCTCCGTTGGCGTCATTGTCCCAGTGCCTATCGCAGAGGTTTGTTCTATTCAAAACATTTTCGTGGTCCCAAAGAAGGAGGGATCTTTCCGTCCAGTTCTGGACCTAAAGTGCTTAAACAAATTTCTAAATGTCCCCTCGTCATGATGGAGACAATGAGGTCCTTCCTTCCCTTAACTCAGGAAGGGCAGTTTATGACCACTATCATTCTGAAGGAGGCACTCCTCTTTCCAATCCACAGGGAACACTTCCAGTTCCTCAGGTTTGCGTTCCTGGACCAGCACTTCCAGTTTATTGAACTTCTGTTTGGTCCAGCTACTGCTCCAAGATTTTTTACAAAGGTTCTAGGGGCTCTTCTAGCAGTCGCCAGAACCTGGGGTGTAGCAGTAGCTCCCTACATGGACGATAATCTGGTACAAGCACCATTGTTTCGTCTGGCTGAAGACCATTCGGAATCTCTCCTCTGTCTTTTTTGATTCCACAGAGGGAAGATAAATAGAAAAAGTTCTCATATTCCAAGCACCAGGGTGGAATCCCTGGGCACGATCCATTCCATTCCATAAACATGAGAATCTTTCTAACAGACCAGAGAAGTTGCAAGCTATCTTTAACATATCTTGCCCCCCAGACCTCCTTAGGGCCATCTGTGGCTCAGTGTATGGAGGTGATTGGTCTCATGGTGTCCAGCATGGACATTGTTCTCTTTGCCAGGTTCCACCTCAGGCCGTTGTGACTGCATGCTCCCGTTGAACATTCTAGACCTTCTGGCAATATTCAATGCTCTGAAGGCTTGGTTCTACTGGGTTTGTCCCAATTTATCTGATTCCAATCAGGCAATATAACCTCGGTGGCTTTCATCATCCATCAGGGGGGAACGAAAATCTCCCTAGCAATGAGGGAAGAATCTCGGATTCTGGAATGGGCGGAAACTCACAACTGTTATCTGTCAGCAATCTACATTCTGACAGGTGGGGAACGCCTGAGATAGATCTCATGGCGTCCCGTCTCAATACCAAGCTACCCAGATATGGGTCGAGGTCCAGGGATCCTTATGCAGAGCTAATAGATGTATTAGCGGTGCCTTGGAGGTTCAATCTAATTTATTTTTTCCTGCCATTTCCACTCCTTCCTTGAGTGCTGGCTCGACTCGTACAGGAGCTGCCGTCCGTGATTCTGATTGTTCCATCGTGGCCGCGAAGGATATGGTTTGCGGATTTAGGAGATGTCATCATCTCCTCCTTGGAGGTTACCTTGTCGCAGGCATCTGCTGGAACATGGCCCCTTTATTCATCAAAATCTAGAGTCTCTGAGGCTGACTGCGTGGAGATTGAATGCTTAGTCTTAGCCAAGATGATTTCTGAGAGTGTTATTGATACTCTCATTCAAGCTCATAAGCCGGTTACTCGTTGCATCTATCATAAGGTGTGGAGGACCTACATATTCTGGTGTGTAGAGCGTGGTTTGTCCTGGCACAAAGTAAAGTTACCAGGATTCTTTTTTTTTTCTCTCCAGGATGGACTGGAGAAGGGCCTCTCAGCTAGTTCCTTGAAGGGGAAGATTTCGGCCCTGTCTGTTTTTACTGCACATGAGGCTTGCTGAGCTTCCGGATGTACAGTCTTTTGTTAAGGTTCTGACTAGGATCAGGACGGTGTTTAGATCTAATGCTCCTCCTTGGAATTTGAATCTTTTTCTTAAGTTTTGCAACGGGCTCAGTTTGAGCCAATGCATTAGGTTGACATTAGGTTGTTTATTGTGGAAGGTCTCTTTCTACTAGCTATTGCTTCTGCACGCAGAGTCTCTGAGATTGCTGCCGTACAATGTGACCCTCCTTATCTGGTGTTCCATGCTGATAAGGCTGTTCTACGAACCAGTTAGGATTTCTTCCTAAGGTTGTATCAAATCGCAACATCAATCAAGAAATTGTGGTTCCTTTCTTATGTCCTAGATCCTTCTTCATCGAAATAACGTTTACTGCCTAGCTTCAGGCTATGAAGGAATTTATACACACTTTTTCTCTCTTATCTATTCTGGGGAGCGTTGAGGTCAGAGGGCTTCTTCGACTTCCTTATATTTTTGGTTGAGGAGTATATTCCGCTTAGCATATGAGTCAGCGAGGCTTAAAGCCTCCTCAGAGGATTACAACTTATTCTACGGGAGCAGTGGCTTCCTCTTGGGCCTTCAAAAATGAGGCCTCTATGGATCAGTTTTGTAAGGCGGCTACCTGGTTCTTCTTACAAACTTTTTCCAAATTTTAGAAGTTTGATGTTTTTGCTTTTGCTGAAGCAGCCTTCGGGAGAAAGGTTTTTCAGGCTGTGGTGCCCTCAGATTAGGGGCCGCCTCTCTTTTTTTACCCTCCCGTTAGCATTTAGTGTCCTCTGGAGCTTGGGTATAATTTCCCACAAGTAAGGAATGCAGTTGTGGACTCTCCCTGTATTAAGAAGGAAAACATAAATTATGCTTACCAGATAATTTCCTTTCCTTCTATACAGGGAGAGTCCACAGCTTCCGCTCGTGTTCTCCGATGGGTGGCCCTAAATTTTATTTTTAATTTATTCTTCTGGCACCTTTTTCACCCTGATATTTCTCCTACTGTTCCTTGTTCCCTCGGTAGAATGACTGGGGGAAGAGGGAAGTAGGGGAGGTTATTTAAGCCTTTGCCTGGGGTGTCTTTGCCTCCTCGTGGTGGCCAGGTTCAGTATTTCCCACAAGTAAGGAATACAGCTGTGGACTCTCCCTGTACAGAAGAAAAGGAAATTACCTGGTAAGCATAATTTACGTTTTGTGTTTATATGTGTATTTACAATGTGAAACCGCGAACTCATGGTCACATTAACCAACCACTTGTAATGGCTGTTTTTTTAACATGTCCCTTAAACGGGCGCACTTTAAGATAATGCTCCACTCGTAATTTGGCCCTAAATATTTTACACCTGTTTTCGGTCTGTAAACATATTATATGTAGTTTTTGTGTTATGGGCATTTTCTGCAACCTCTGTAAAAGTAATCTGCACTGGAGTTCCTTATATGTAGATCCCAATATCCCCCCAGGGTGGCATATGCATACGTTTAGCCATCACTTCTTTGACTATTTGTGTCTGTTTAACAAATTGCATATCTGGATATATGTTGGTACTGTCTTTGAGAATCCAATTTCCTCTCTAGGTTCTGTATTTGGTTTCTTTTAAACAAACTCTTTAACTCTTGACTTAACATTTTAGCGCTGTGCAATTATATGTCAGAGCAATAAGCCTGTACTTTTCTATTTTCTTTTACAAAGATATGACGAGTCCACGGATTTCATCCTTACTTGTGGGATATTAACCTCCTGCTAACAGGAAGTGGCAAAGAGCACCACGGCAAAGCTGTATATATTGCCCCTCCCCTTCCCCTCCACCCCCAGTCATTCTCTTTGCCTGTGTTATACTAGGAAGTCATGGTAAAGTGAGGTGTTAGTTAATCAGGGATTTATTTTACAACCTACGGCTTGCATTGTTCCAGTAACTACTGCAGCTTTTTGGTTTGAGGCGCTAGAAGAGTCTCTTACGGTTGAGACTCCATTAGATGACATTCTAGATAGAATTAAGGCTCTTAAGCTAGCTAATTCTTTTATTACTGATGCCACTTTTCAAATTGCTAAATTAGCGGCAAAAAATGCAGGATTTGCTATTTTAGCACGTAGAGCATTGTGGCTCAAATCTTGGTCTGCTGATGTGTCATCAAAACATAAGCTTTTAGCTATTCCCTTTAATGGTAAGACCCTTTTTGGGCCAGAATTGAAGGAGATCATTTCTGATATTACAGGAGGTTAGGGCCATGCCCTACCTCAGGATAGGTTGGTTAAAATGAGGGGTAAACAGAATAATTTTCGTTCCTTTCGGAACTTTAAAGGAGGACCCCCGCTTCTTTTTCTTCCACAAAGCAGCATGAAGGGGTGGCCCCCGATCCGGGACCGGATCTAGTAGGGGGCAGACTTTCTTTCTTTGCTTAGGCTTGGGCAAGTGATGTTCAGGATTCCTGGGCACTAGAAATAGTGACCCACGGTTATCAATTGGAATTCAAGGATTTTCTCCCAAGAGGGAGATTTTATCTTTCAAAATGATCTGCAAACCAGATAAAGAGAGAGGTGTTCTTACGCTGTGTAAAAGACCTTTTTACTATGGGAGTAATCTGTCCTGTTCCAAAATTGGAAAAGGGACAGGGGTTTTACTCAAACCTATTTGTGGTCCCCCAAAAAAGAGGGAACGTTCAGACCCATTTTCGACCTTAAGTGTCAAAACAAATTTCGAAGAGTTCCATCATTCAAGATGGAGACAATTCGAACGATTTTGCCAATGATCCAGGAGGGTCAATATATGACTACCGTGGATTTGAAGGATGCTTCCAATCCACAAAGATCATCATCGGTTTCTAAGGTTTTCCTTCTTGGACAAACATTATCAGTTTGTGGCTCTTCCTTTCGGGTTGGCCACAGCACCCAGAATCTTCACAAAGGTTCTAGGGTCTCTTTTGGCGATTCTCAGACCGCAAGGAATAGAGGTGGCGCCTTATCTGAACGATATTCTGATTCAGGCGTCAACATATCATCTGACAAAATCTAACACGGACACAGTGTTGTCTTTTCTGAGAACTCACGGCTGGAAGGTGAACATAGAGAAGAGTTCACTTGTTCCACAGACAAGGGTTCCTTTTCTGCGAACTCTGATAGACTCGATAGCCATGAAAGTATTTCTGATGGAGGTCAGAAAATCAAACATTTTGAATACTTGCCGAGCACTTCTGTCCATTCCTCGGCCATCAGTGGCTCAGTATATGGAGGTAATCGGATTAATGGTAGTGGCAATGGACATCGTTCTGTTTGCTCGCTTTCATCTCAGACCACTGCAACTGTGCATGCTCGGTCAGTGGAATGGGGATTATGCAGATTTTTCTCCAAAGATAATTCTGGATCAAGAGACCAGAAACTCTCTTCTTTGGTGGTTGTCGCCAGATCATCTGTCCCAGGGGACTTGTTTCCGCAGACGCTCGTGGGTGATAGTGACAACAGATGCCAGCCTTCTGGCCTGGGGTGCAGTTTGGAACTCCCTGAAGGCTCAGGATGTTTGGACTCAGGTGGAGTCTCTACTTCCAATCAATATTATGGAACTGAGAGCAATATTCAATGCACTTCAGGCGTGGCCTCAGTTGGCTTCGGCCAAATTCATCAGATTCCAGTCGGACAACATAACGACTGTGGCATATGTCAATCATCAGGGGGGAACAAGGAGTTCCTTAGCGATGATAGAAGTATCCAAGATAATCAGTTGGGCAGAGGCCCACTCTTGTCATATATCAGCGATCTACATCCCAGGGGTAGAGAACTGGGAAGCAGATTTTCTAAGTCGACAGACTTTTCATCCAGGGGAGTGGGAACTTCACCCTGAGGTATTTGCCTCATTGATTCTCAGATGGGGCAGACCGGAATTGGTTTTGATGGCATCTCGTCAGAATGCCAAGCTTCCAAGATACGGATCACGGTCAAGGGATCCTCAGGCCGAACTGATAGATGCCTTGGCAGTACCTTGGTTGTTCAGCCTAGCTTATGTGTTTCCGCCGTTTCCTCTCCTCCCACGCATGATTGCTCGAATCAAACAGGAGAGAGCTTCAGTGATCCTGATAGCGCCTGCATGGCCACGCAGGACTTGGTATGCGGATCTAGTGGACATGTCCTCTCTGCCACCGTGGAAACTTCCGTTGAGAAAGGACCTTCTCCTTCAAGGTCCTTTCCAACATCCAAATCTAATTTCTCTGCAACTGACTGCGTGGAGATTGAACGCTTGATTTTATCGAAGCGAGGATTCTCTGTTTCAGTTACCAATACTTTGATACAGGCTAGAAAGCCTGTCACTAGAAAAATGTATCATAAGATATGGCGTAAATATCTTTTTGGTGTGAACCCAAGGGTTACTCATGGAGTAAAGTTAGGATTCCTAGGATTTTGTCTTTTCTCCAAGACGGATTGGAGAAAGGGTTATCAGCAAGTTCCTTAAAGGGACAAATTTCAGCTTTGTCAATTCTGTTTCACAAACGTTTGGCAAATGTATCAGATGTTCAGTTTTTTTGTCAGGCTCTATCTAGAATTAAGCCTGTATTTAGACCTATTACTCCTCCCTGGAGTTTGAATTTAGTTCTTCGAGTTCTGCAAGGGGTTCCGTTTGAACCTATGCATTCCATAGATATTAAACTATTATCTTGGTAAGTTCTGTTTTTGGTTGCTATTTCTTCTGCTCGAAGAGTTTCTGAGCTTTCAGCATTACAGTGTGATTCGCCTTATCTCATATTTCATTCTGATAAGGTGGTTTTTACATACCAAACCTGGGTTCCTTACTAAGGTTGTTTCGAATAAGAATATTAATCAGGAAATTGTTGTTCCTTCCTTGTGTCCTAAACCTTCTTCTAAGAAGGAGCGTCTGTTACATAACTTGGACGTGGTCCGTGCCTTAAAGTTTTACTTACAGGCAACTAAGGATTTCCGTCAATCACCTTCATTATTCATTGTTTATTCTGGAAAGCGTAGGGGTCAGAAATCTACGGCTACCTCTCTTTCTTTTTGGCTGAGAAGTTTCATCCGCCTGGCATATGAGACTGCTGGACAGCAGCATCCTGAAAGAATTATGGCTCATTCTTCTAGGGCTGTGGCTTCCACATGGGCTTTTAAAAACGAAGCATCGGTGGAACAGATTTGTAAGGCTGCAACTTGGTTGTCCCTTCACACTTTTTCAAAATTTTACAAATTTGATACTTTTGCTTTTTCTGAGGCTATCTTTGGGAGAAAGGTTCTTCAAGCAGTGGTGCCTTCCGTTTAGGTTTCTGTCTTGTCCCTTCCTTTAATCTGTGTCCTATTGCTTTGGTATTGGTTTCCCACAAGTAAGGATGAAATCCGTGGACTAGTCATATCTTTGTAAAAGAAAACTAAATTTATGCTTACCTGATAAATTACTTTCTTTTACGATATGACAAGTCCACCCTGTTCTTTTTAAGACAGTTTTTCTTTATATGTTGTGTGAACTTCAGTCACCTCTGCACCTTTTTAGCCTTTCCTTTTTCTCTTCCTATACCTTCGGCCGAATGACTGAGGGTGGAGGTGAAGGGGAGTGGCTATATATACAGCTCTGCTGTGGTGCTCTTTGCCACTTCCTGTAAGCAGGAGGTTAATATCCCACAAGTAAGGATGAAATCCGTAGACTCATCATATCGTAAAAGAAAGTAATTTATCAGGTAAGCATAAATTTAGTTTTTTCTATTAAGCTGTTTTCTAAAATATTTATTTTGAGATTTGTGTGTGATAGTTTAGGCAGGTTTATTGTGTTTTAACATTGCAGGTATTTTCTTGTTGATGGTTTAAGGTATTTTAGTAATCTTTCCCGCAGAGTTAGGTAGGTTATTTTTTTATATGTTTTCATTGCCTAGAATGGAAAGTGGTATATTTTGTTTTGTTAATTACTACAGAAATGTGAAAAAGAAAGTACACCCTCTTTGAATTCTATGGTTTTACTTATCAGGACATAACAATCATCTGGTCCTTAGCAGGTCTTAAAATAGGTAAATACAACCTCAGAAGAACAACAACACATGACATATTACACAGTTTCATGATTTCCTTTAGAAAGACGAGACCAAAGTGGTGATGTTTGGCCATAATGCACAGCACCACGTTGGCAAAAACCAAACACAGCATATCAGCACAAACACCTCATACCAACTGATAAGCATGTTGGTGGAGGGGTGATGATTTGGGCTTGTTTTGCAGCCACAGGACCTGGGCACCTTGCAGCCATTGAGTCGACCATGAACTTCTCTGTATACCAATGTATTCTAGAGTAAAATGTGAGGCCATCTGTCCAACAGCTAAAGATTGGCCAAAATTGGTTAATTCAACAGAACAATGATCCCAAGCACACCAGCAAATCTACAACTGAATGGCTGAAAAAGAAAAGAATCAAGGTGTTGCAATGGCCCAGTCAAAGTCCAGACCTCAACCCTACTGAAATGCTGTGGTGGGACCTCAAGAGAGCTGTGCATAAACAATGAGATCTTGTATGTTATACATTGTGTATAGCCATTATTGTGTTTAGTGAAGAAGTGTTAAATATGTATTCTCGATATTTCTGGAAATGGGACCAGAATGATACAATTAACACCTCAGGACCATATACAATGTTAGAAATTCATGTTACATGTATTACATCTGCCAAATCAGTGGTGACATAATTGCAATTTAGAACTCTATAGGCCATTTCGTTTAGGTAAACTAAAAATAATAATCAGAATTATTGAGTAGAGCATGTTAATAAAAAGTTAATCGATGGAAGATCATCTGACTACACCATTTTATTTAGTCAAGTAACATATCAATCATACTGCCCATGCATGGGAGGCCCTTCTTCAAATTTAACTTACAGAGTATAGTAATATTTTCTTCCCTTTAATGTGTTCCCAATTATCCATTTTACCTACTGGAGTATATGAAATTGTTTACAAATAGCTCCTTCCCTTTTATTTTCACATCTGAAATAGCTAATTTTGCCTGGGAAGTAGGGGAGGTTATTTAAGCCTTTGGCTGGGGTGTCTTTGCCTCCTCCTGGTGGCCAGGTTCAGCATTTCCCATAAGTAAGGAATGCAGCTGTGGACTCTCCCTGTACAGAAGAAAAGGAAATTATCTGGTAAGCATAATTTACGTTTTGTGTTTATATGTGTATTTACAATGTGAAACCGTGATCTCATGGTCACATTAACCAACCACTTGTAATGGCTGGTTATTTAACATGCCTCTTAATCGAGCGCACTTTAAGATAACGCTCCACTCGTAATCTGGCCCTAAATGTCTTACACCTGTTTTTGGGTCTGTAAACATATTATATGCAGTTTTTGTGTTTGGGCATTTTCTGCAACCTCTGTAAAGTTAATCTTCACTGGAGTTCCTTATATGTAGATCCCAATATATCCCCTCAGGGTGGCATGTGCATACGTTTAGCCATCACTTCTTTGACTATTTGTGTCTGTTTAACAAATTGCATATCTGGATATATGTTGGTACTGTCTTTGAGAATCCTATTTCCTCTCTAGGTTCTGTATTTGGTTTCTTTTAAACAAACTCTTTAACTCTTGACTTATCCATTGACTTATCTATTTTACCTACTGGAGTATATGTTTACAAATAGCTCCTTCCCCTTTATTTTCGCATCTGAAATAGCTATTTTTGCCTAGTGTTTCCTCGCCTATACTGAACATTACTAAACTTATGTTCTGGTTACAAAAAAAAAATGTGAACAAGAAAGTTTAGATAAAATAATGCTCCCAGTTAGGGTTCACTTTCCATTGTTTTCTCTAAGTATTGGTCTTTGAGTAAACAGTAATAAGAAGATAAGGAGGACTTCTAATTATACAGGTAAGATAATGAGGTCTGCTTTCTCTGCTAGATCAACCCATTTTATTTGGTTATATCATATACAAAATTATACCTAAAGGTAAAATCTCCATACATTTTACACTCTGCAGTTGGTATAACAAGTCGTCGTAAATACATTAAAGGGCACTAAAGTCAAAATTAAACTTTCATGATTCAGATAGAAAATGCTGTTTTAAGAGACTTTCCAATTTATTTCCATTATCAAAGTTTGCAGTCTCTTTTTTATATACTTTCTGAGGCATCAGCTCCCACTGAGCATGTGCACAAGTTCACAATGTATATGTATACAACTTTCTGATTTGTTGATTGCTGTCACATAATACCAGGGGGACAGCAAGGGGGGGGGGGCGGGGTAAATTTGTCAGAAAAAAAATCTACTGGTTATTTGAAAATAAGAGTAAGTGTTATTGCATTGTCTTACTTATGCACTTGTTAATTATGCAATTACCGTATACTATATTTAGTCATCCTTTTAGGAGAAACCAGTTCACAAAACACTGTCCCTTTAAGTGAATATTGCCTACTGTTTAAAAGGCTTTCACTGGCCCAAATGACAATTGTGATAGTATGCCATGCCTGATCTTCAGATAGTTAAATGTACATTAGATGTGCAAAACAAAAGTATGTGTTTCCTTCTAAAGGGGAGGAGAGTCCATGGCTTCATTAATTACTTTTGGAAATAAAGAACCTGGCCACCAGGAGGAGGCAAAGTCACCCCAGCCAAAGGCTTAAATACCTCCCCCACTCCCCTCATCCCCCAGTCATTCTTTGCCTTTTGTCACATGAGGATGGCAGAGAAGTGCCGAAGATTCTGAGTAGTCTCTTATGGAGGGTAGTACTCTACGGAATGGGACTGGAGTTTTAAGTAGTTCTGTGAGCCTCTCAGCGAGAGCATGGATGAAAGTTAGAGTCCGGAGATGCAGGGAGAGTTTTTCTGCGAAACCAAACCGACTCAAAGGTTAATATTCCTGGTAAGGGTATTATTGAACAGGGGGGGGGGGGTTATACATGATATTGTTTATTGTGTGATTGCTGCATTATGTGTGAGATGAGGCTCTGGCAATGGTGGAACTTTCAGGTTGACTTCCGGGAGTATTTGCGCGGACGGTTTTGGCGTGCTTTCTCCTTAGTGTAGGGGCGGTCCTGCGAGGCATCCCATGTGACCGGGTGTGGCGGTCTCCACTTCCTCTGTTGATCTGCGGCTCAGGAGACAAAGTGGTTTCTGTAGTCCGGGTCATAGGAGGTGGTGAGTGCCCTGGCCATTGGAGGTATAAAGGTGCCTGTTTATTAAATTAATCTAATCCATAATAAAAGCACAAGCTATGGAGGACTCTGACGCGTTAGAGGGTACTCCCTCTTCAACAAAGTCTCATTCCTGTATTTATTGTTAGGAGATTCTTGTAGATCAGCCTGCTCAACTATGTTCCACATGCCTCGATAAAGTTGCGACATCTAAAAACAAAAGGGATGTCTAGTACTACTGAGCCGTCCACCTCTGAGGGTTCCCCGTCAATGAGATGCGTTCCCTGCTTTCATCTCCGAGTGCACATGCAGTGCCCCAGGGTCCAACCATTACTCCTACATGAGAGATTCGTTGGCCGTCAGATTTTGTGGATCAACTGCAAACGACGGTATCGAAAGTGATCCATGCCTTACCACGTTCTGCTAAGCGCAAGCGTAGGGCGTATCATGTCAGCCTGGCCCAGGGGTTGTCTACGCCTATGAAAATATCAGAGGCGTTATACGTTGACGAGGTCCACTCCGATTCTTCGGAGGAGGCTCTTTCTGGGTCGGAATCCGTGTCATCTCATCCTCCAGCTGCGGAGGAGCCTGACTTTAGGTTTAGGATGGAGAATTAGCGCTTTTTGCTGAAGCAAGTGCTTGCTACTCTGGAGGTCCCGGAAACCGAAGTTTCTGGAGAAACCTTCGATTCCTAAGCTTGATAAGGTATACGAGGACAGGGTGGTGCCTCAGACCTTCCTGGTTTCTAATGAATGGGACCGATTAGGTTCTTCCTTTTCCCCTTCTTCCTTTAAGAAACTGTTCCCCATCCCGGACTCACTTGAGGATAGTTTGTCGTTTAAAGAGCCCATGGATAAAAAGTTGGAAAACATGTTAAGGAAAATGTTTCAGCACACAGGGTTTGTTTTTCATCTGGAAGCGACTGTAGAAGCGGTTGCTGGAGCTGCGACATATTGGTGTGAATCCCTGTGTTATATGGTCGAGAGGGAGACTTCCATCAACGAGATACAGGAGAGAATTAAGGCCTTGAGGGTCTCTAATTATTTTATTTGTAATGCCAATATGCAAATTATTCGCCTGAATGCTAAGGTGTCAGGTTCTGTATTAGCTTGCAGGACTCTTTGGCTAAAGTCTTGGTCGGTGGACATGACCTCTAAGTCGAGGCTGTTGTCTCTGGCTTTTCAAGGAAAGATTCTGTTCGGTTCAGGATTGGATTCGATCATATCCACGATTACGGGAGGCAAGGGAGCTTTCCTACTGCAGGATAAGAAGGCTAAGCCTAAGGGATCTACTTTTCGTCCCTTTCGTGTGGACAAGGCCCAGCACCACCAGCCCAAGAACTTGGAAGCCTGCTCAGTCTTGGAACAAGTCCAAGCAGAACAAGAAGTCAGCTGAGACAAAATCAGCATGAAGTGGGTGGCCCCTGATTGGTCTCCGGACCAAGTAGGAGGCAGATTGTCTCTCTTCTCCGAAGCCTGGTTGCAGGACGTTCATGACCCTTGTTTTCTGGAGGTTGTCGCCCAGAGTTACAGGATAGGATTTAGGTCCCATCCGCCCAGGGGCAGATTCCTCCTGTCAAACCTGTTTCAAGACCGGAAAAGAGAGAGGCCTTTCTAGAGTGTGTGAGGGATCTCTCCTCTCTAGGTGTTATCGTACCAGTACCCCAAGCAGAAAGGGGTCTAGGGTACTATTCAAATCAGTTTGTGGTTCCAAAGAAGGAGGGCACGTTCCGCACGATTCTGGACCTAAAGTGTTTAAACAAGTTTCTGGCTGTTCCATCGTTCAAAATGGAAATGATCAGATCTATTCTGCCCCTAGTTCAAGAGGGGCAGTTCATGACCACAATAGACTTGAAAGATGGGTACCTTCATGTTCCAATTCACTGGGACCACTTCAAGTTCCTAAGATTTGTTTCCGAACCAACATTTCCAGTTTATGGCCATTTCCTTCGGTTTGGCGACTGCCCCGAGAGTCTTCACGAAGGTTCTGGGGGCGCTACTTGCAGTGGCCAGATCCAGAGGCATTGCTGTGGCACCCTATTTGGACGACATTGGCGCCGTCGTTCAGCCTCGCGGAGGATCATTCGTGGGCTCTTCTTTTCTTGCTCCAATCTCACGATTGGAAGATCAGCTCAGTAAAGAGTTCCCTGGTTCCCAGCAACAGGGTGGAGTTCCTGGGCACGATAATAGACTCTATGTCCATGAAAATATTTCTCACATATCAACGACGCAGAAAGATTGGATTCACCTGTCTTGCCCTTCAGTCCTCCTCAAGCCCTTCGGTGGCTCAGTGTAATGAGATGATCGGGCTCATGTTTTCCAGCATAGACGTCATCCCTTTCGCCAGGTTCCGTCTCAGACCTCTTCAATTGTGCATGTTGAGACAGTGGAATTGCGATCATTCAGATCTATCACAGTGGATATCCATAGATGCTTGGACCAGGAACTCCCACTCTTGGTGGATCCGTCCTAAGCATCTGTCCCTAGGGGCATCCTTCTTGAGACCGTCCTGAGAGATTGTGACCACGGATACGAGTCTGGCAGGATGGGGAGCTGTTTGGGGTCCCAGGATGGCACAATGAAAATGGACCCGATAAATATTCTGGAATATCAAGCAATTTGCAATGCTCTGAGGGCATGGCCTCCTCTAGGGTCGTTCAGCTTCATCAGATTCCAGACCGACAACATTACCTCGGTGGCTTACATCAACCATCAGGGGGGTACGAGGAGCTCCCTAGCAATGAGGGTGGTGTCTTGGATTTTGGAGTGGGCGGAGTACCACAGCTGCTCACTTTCAGCAATCCACATTCCAGGTGTGGACAACTGGGAAGCGTACTTTCTCAGCAGGCAATCCATCCGGGGGAATGGTCTCTTCACCCCGAAGTGTTTGCGGAGATTTGTCTCAGATGAGGAACGCCAGAGATAGATGGCGTCCAGACTCAATTGCAAGCTACACCGATATGGGTTGAGATTGAGGGATCCTCAGGCAGAGCTGATAGATTCCTTAATGGTGCCTTGGGGATTCAGCCTTGCTTACATTTTTCCACCGTTACCACTTCTGCATCGTGTAGTGGCACACATCAAACAGGAGCGAGCTTCGACCATCCTGATTGCTAACATCGTGGCCGTGGAGGACGTGGTTTGCGGATCTGGTGGGGATGTCATCCTCTCCGCCATGGAGGTTACCCTGTCACAGGGATCTGCTGGAACAGGGTCCCTTTCTACATCAAAATCTTGTTTCTCTGAGGCTGACTGCGTGGAGATTGAACGCTTAGTCTTAGCCAAGAGAGGTTTTTCTGAAAGTGTGATTGACACTCTAGTTCAGGCAAGGAAGCCAGTCACTCGTCGCATCTACCATAAGGTGTGGAGGACTTACTTGTCCTGGTGTGAGAAGCATGTATATCCTTGGCACAAGGTGAAGGTATCCAGGATTCTGTCCTTTCTCCAGGAGGGTCAGGAGAAGGGTCTTGCCGCTACTTCCTTAAAGGGACATATCTCAGCATTATCAGTCTTGTTGCACAGGAGACTCGCTGAGCTTCCTGACATTCAATCTTTCGTTCAGGCTCTGTCTAGAATCAGGCCTGTCTTTAGGCAGTCTGCTCACCCATGAAGCTTAAACTTGGTCCTTAAGGTATTGCAGAGGGTTTCGTTTGAGCCTATGCATTCCATTGACATTAAGATTTTGTCCTGGAAGGTTCGCTTCCTGTTAGCTATTGCATCGCCATGCAGAGTATCGGAGCTAGCTGCCTTGCAGTTCGCGTCTCCTTACCTTTTTTTTTTTTTTATGCGGATAAGGCAGTTCTTCGCACCGGCATCATTTATGTTTTTAGGCTGTGCCATGTATCAAGTGATAGATATACTAACATGGAAGTTAAGGTGGATGAACACATTTTTGATTTAGGTTATCAAAAAAACAGTCACTCACTCTGCAAGAAATATACCATAACACCCCTTGTCTGCTCATACCTATGTAGAAGGAAGAATACAGTAGAACCTATCTTTGCTTAAAGGGACATTCCAGTCAACATTTAATTACACATAGATTAATTACATCTTTGAATAGTAACATGTATTAGCAAAAATGCCTTCTAGTAAAAGTTATCACTGTTTTAGAGTTAACATTTTTCTCTGCTCGTGCATGTGAAGCATAGCTAGATATTGTCACTGCACCCACATTTTAAATAATGCAGCTGCTCAGATAATCAGTGGGGCTTGTATCATGTCAGCAATGAACAAATTGAGTCATTACCAGATGTTACAAGCACCTTAGGCTTTCTGGGCAAGTGCTGTGTTTAAAATGCTGGTGCATGGTGCATACTTAAATACACTTTTGAAACAGCTATAGCTTTTATAAGAAGCATTTTTGATAATACATGTATATTACAAAAATACTTCAATACCGAAATGCATCCACGTGGTTTCCAATTTTGGCTGGAATATGCCTTTAACCAATAATTCTAATGCCTAAGGGTGCTGTTTCCTATAACCTATCTTTGCTTACTCAATAATTACAATACCTAAGGGTACTGTTTCCTATAATCTATCTTTGCTTACTCAATAGTTCCAATGCCTAAGGGTGCTGTTTCTGTATTTGTCCTTCATAAAGGAATTTCTTCTATTTCTTTTCTCACCACCTTTGTTTTAAGCTCTGTATATTTTACTTATTTAGAGTTCTATATTAAGTGGCGAAGGACTCTTTCCTGAAAACACTTATTATTATTTTTTATTATTTTTTAAGTGCTATGCTTGATTTAAGTAACATTTCTTTAACCGCGTATAAAGTAAATGGGCAGGAAACACAAGACTCTTTATTTAATGGCCATCAGACCACTGCTTCTTAAAGGGACACTGAACGCAATTTTTTTCTTTCGTGATTCAGATAGAGTATGCAATTTTAAGCAACTTTCTAATTTACTCCTATTATAATTTTTTCTTTGTTGTCTTGCTATCTTTATTTGAAAAAGAAGGCATCTAAGCTAAGAGCCAGGCAATTTTTGGTTAAGACCCTGGACAGCACTTGTTTATTAGTGGGTGAATTTATCCACCAATCAGCAAGAACAACCCAGGTTGTTCACCAAAAATGGGCCGGCATCTAAACATACGTTCTTGTTTTTTAAATAAAGATGCCTAGAGAATTAAAAAAAATTTATAATAAGAGTAAATTAGAAAGTTGCTTAAAAATGCATGCTCTATCTATATCACGAAAGAAACAATTTGGGTTCAGTGTCCCTTTAACATACTAACATGGGGTTTCTCAATCCCCCCGGACTTCTCTGACCGCGGTGATTGACAGCTCATGCTTACACGCAATTGACCATCTGCGAGCAGGGGGCGGCATTGTTCAAGCAGTTTGTGCAGTTAAAAATGTGGGCAGCAAATTGTTGCCCGTAAGCCATAATTCTGGGCAGACGGGTGGCGATGTCCTGCTGTTAGTAAATAGAGCCCTTAAATGAAAAATTGCTTTGATAATGTAATTGTACTGCAATCTTGCTTGGAATAACTGCTTTTTCACTGCCTGTGCGCCATCGCTGTAGACTTAAAGGGCCTTAATGTCAAAAAAATGTTTTTCACATTTAGATAAAACATGTAAAACTTTGAAATTTGCCAGAAAATATTCTACTACTCATTTCAAATTGAAAGTAGGTGTTATTGCATTGTCTTTTTATTGTGTATTTGACAGTTATTCTGTGTTCAGTGGTCCGTTAAATGCAGAGTATACTTATGTTGCTTTGGTGTGAGGGGTCTAACAGAACTACTGCATTTGTGTGACCTCTCATAGATGGCCTAGACTCTGATGAAGAGCTTTATGGGGTTGTCAGTGTTGTTTCTGATTGGCTGTACCGGCCACCTTCTCAAATGCAAATAAAGTAAAATAAGGCTTGCTTACAGGGATGGATGGCGGGAGTTTGTGAACACCTCCAGTGGGGTGCTAAAAGGTTATTTGCAGTTAGTCTGCACAAGATTACATGCAAGTAGGGTTATGTTAACAAAGTGAGCTTTAGTATAGAGTGAAAAACATTTTCCTGTTTACTATCTCTTTAAATCATCTACTATCTTGCGTTGTTTTCAAGTGTGCCATATCTTTCTCGCTTTCTATTTTGCTTGTATTCTACGCATTTCGCATACATTAGGGTTTCTCCCTGCAGTTTTATTTCCAGTTACTGAGGTGTCTAGTGTTTTTCATTCATACAATTGTACAACCCTTGTTCAAAATGTTTGTTGCCCTGCCTATGTAGCCTTCTTTTGCTCCTTTATTCAGCTCATGGTTTTTTGCCAAATCCCACATTTCTGTCTTTCCGTTTTCCTGTTTTGTTTGAAAGGGATTATAATAATGCACATTGAAAGGCATAATTGTGTATCCATTTAGTATCACCTTTCATCCTATATCGTGCTCGCCTGAATATACCCACAGTATCTACACCTGCTCCCCATATTTGCTGCAATGAAATGAGAAATAAGAGACATTGAAAAACCATCACAGCTGATTTCAGTTCAGTTGCTTGTCTCCGAGAAAGATGCCAGCTAAAAATAGCACACATCATGTGACAATCTGCTGGAATAACATCTGAGCACAGTTAACCCATGTATTTCTGTTGTTCTATTAAATAGCAGAGTAAATGGGGGGGGGAAACATCAAATAAAAAAAGAGAACAAAAACAATTTGATAAAATGCTGACAACCTTATTATATTTATTTAACTTTTTGAATTTATAACATTCTCTTTTTTAGATTGTAGAAATCATTTAGTACTAAATGAAGCCTAAATCTGGACCCTTTACGGTTGGAAACATCTGTTAGCCTAGAGGAATAACGCAGCTTGGTAGCATCTCCTTGAAAATGACGCCCAGACTCTTAAGAGCCTGGAACTGCTGACAGACTTGGTATCATGCATCCCTGGCTATGTCTGCCTAGGGCAGATACGTGCAGATGCACCTTTATCAGTACACTTGAATTATGGGTAGGCCTTTGTCCAATCTATAACCTCAAGTGCCCTATTGGCTTAGTTATTCCTTCATGCATTGCAACAAAACTTGGTTGATTATAGATAATCATAGTATTTGTTTTCTGCATTGTAAGGCTTTGATCTTGCTGGAAAGTTATATATTTCATATGCGCATACTAATGTTATTATTAATGTTGTTGCTGCAGTCATGTGTTAACAGATAAATATTACAAGTATTGAAATTTTCCTGTTACGTAAGTGGAAATGTATTTCAAGCGTAGCAGAAATATTGAAGAGACAGATAACGACGTCTGTAGATGTTTGCGTGTATATTGCAATTTCAGTTTACTACATTAAAATGATTTGATAAGGTAGGTTTCTTTGTCCAGTGGTTATAAAAATTGTTTCTTTTTTTGTGATGTTACAGCTGCTATGTTAGGACAGGATCATGAGTCTAGAAAATATAAAGGGTGGGGAGAAAAACACAATAACACATAGGACTATAGTATAGTTGTTTTCATAGAGCGAGAGGAAACCAAACCAAACGTGACAAATGACACCTCAAAGCCTCACGCTTGACATAACTTTTTAAAATGTAAATGTTAGTGTGATCTGGAATAGCATGTATTGATTAATATAAAAGTCATGGTAATCAGGTAATGAAAACGCCAAGTTTGCATGTGGGAATTAGTACATTACATTTTCTTCACACTTAGTAGTTGTCAAACATTATTTTTTTAAAACCTTAATATTATTATATATAATAAACAATCTTTTTGAAAGCAACAAAGTAATATTGTACCACAAAAGATGACTGTCACATCTCATAAATATTGATGTAGCCATTTGTGCTCTAGATTTAAAAATCTAAAATTGTCACTTGTTGTTATATCAATTCAGAATATATATTTTTTTTTAAAACATGAGTTAAATTTAAATTACTAAACCAATTTACAAAGACATGATAAAGTTTGTACTTACGAATGACAACCAGAATTGCAAAATTCCAAATTCATTCATCCATTTAATAGTTAAATCTTTTCTGAGCCTGAACTATAGTTCTAAAATAAAAACTAAAGTTAAAAAAATAAAGAAGTAAATAAAATTCTAGGAGCCAGAAAGAAGGAAATTACTATGCACTGTATGAAAATGATTTTAGAACTTTTACAGTAATTCACCAAAAACATACATTTCAGTATTTTAGCTTAAAGGGGCAGTAAACCTAGGAAATAATGTTATATAATTCTGTACATAGTGCAGAATTATATAACATTATATTAGCCAAACTCTATGCAACATAATATTGCCGGTTGAATTTTAATTAAAAAAAGGAGGATTTTTCAGACCGCCGCTCTTGCTCTACTGAGCAGGTCTGGTTTTCCCCCTGAGCGCATCTGGGCAGCTGTCTAGTCACAGCCCGGCCCGATCGCGCCTTTACACTCAATGCAGCTCGCTCTTGCTCTGATAGCGGGCTGTGACTAGACAGCTGCTCAGGGGGAAAACCAGACCCGCTCAGTAGAGCAAGAGCGGAGGTCTGAAAAACCCTCTTTTTTTTTTAATCAAATTTCAGAGGCAATATTATGTTGCATAAAGTTTGGCTAAGATAATGTTATATAACATTATTTGCTAGGTTTACTGCCCCTTTAAAGGGACATGAAACCCAATTTTTTTTGCTTTCATGATTCAGATAGAGAATACTATTTCTTTCATGTAATTGGCAAGAGTCCATGAGCTAGTGACGTATGGGATATACAATCCTACCAGGAGGGGCAAAGTTTCCCAAACCTCAAAATGCCTATAAATACACCCCTCACCACACCCACAATTCAGTTTTACAAACTTTGTCTCCTATGGAGGTGGTGAAGTAAAGTTTGTGCTAAGATTTCTACGTTGACATGCGCTTCTCAGCATTTTGAAGCCCGATTCCTCTCAGAGTACAGCGAATGTCAGATGGATGTGAAGGGAGTATCACCTATTGAATGTAATGGTTTTCCTGACGGGGGATCTATTTCATAGGTTCTCTGTTATCGGTCGTAGAGATTCATCTCCTACCTCCCTTTTCAGATCGACGATATACTCTCATATACCATTACCTCTACTGATAACTGTTTCAGTACTGGTTTGGCTATCTGCTATATGTGGATGGTTGTCTTTTGGTAAGTATGTTTTTTATTACTTAAGACACCCCAGCTATGGTTTGGCACTTTATGCATTTATATAAAGTTCTAAATATCTGTATTGTACTTATATTTGCCATGAGTCCGGTTCATGCATTTCCTTGTGCAGACTGTCAGTTTCATATTTAGGGAAAATAAAAATATTAAGAAATATTTTTCTTACCTGGGGTTTAGTCTTTTTTCAAATTGACTACATTTTTTCTTGAAAATTATGGGCAGTACTAGGCCCGCGGGTGCGTCAAATGCTAGACTTTATTGCTTCATTTTTGGCGCGAAAAGTACGTCCATTGACGCAAGTTCGTCATTTCCGGCGTCGTAGTTGACGCCGAAGCCTTACATACGGTTGCGTCGTTAGTGACGCAAGTGTGTTATTTCCGGATATTGTTGGCGCCAAAACATTTTCAGTTACGTTATGCGTCATACTTGGCGCCACATTTTTCATTAATTTAATACCCCATTGCTGTTTGCCTCTTGCCTTTTTCTATGTCAGAGGGCTATGCTATTTGCATTTTTTCCCATTCCTGAAACTGTCATATAAGGAAATTGATAATTTTGCTTTATATGTTGTTTTTTTCATTTACATTTTGCAAGATGTCTCAATCTGATCCTGCCTCAGAAGTATCTGTTGGAACTTTGCTGCCTGACATCGGTTCTACCAAAGCTAAGTGCATTTGTTGTAAGATTGTAGAAATTATATCTCCGAATGTGATAAACATTTACATGCAGATAATGTGTCCATCAGTAATAGTACATTGCCAGTTGCAGTTCCTTCAACTTCTAATGTACATGATATACCTATGAATTTTAAAGAATTTGTTACTGATTCTATTCAGACGGCTTTGTCTGCATTTCCACCTTCTAATAAACGTAAAGGTTTTTAAAACTTCTCAGTCAGTTGTTGAAATTTCAAATGACCGACAACATAATGATTTATCCTCCTCTGATGAGGATCTATCTGATACAGAAGATCCTTCCTCAGATATTGACACTGACAAATCTACTTAATTATTTAAAATGGAGTATATTCGTTCTTTATTAAAAGAAGTGTTAATTACTTTGGATATTGAGGAAACCAGTCCACTTGACGTTAAGTCTAGTAAACGTTTAAATGCTGTTTTTAAGCCTCCTGTGGTTACTCCAGAGGTTTTTCCTATTCCTGATGCTATTTCTGATATGATTTCTAAGGAATGGAATAAGCCAGGTACTTCTTTTATTCCTTCTTCAAGGTTTAAAAAATTGTATCCTTTACCAGCAATTTCTATAGAGTTTTGGGGAAAAGTCCCCAAAGTTGATGGGGCTATTTCTACTCTTGCTAAACGTACCACTATTCCTATGGAAGATAGTAATTCCTTTAAGGATCCTTTAGATAAGAATCTTGAATCTTATCTAAGGAAAGCCTATTTATATTCAGGTCATCTTCTCAGACCTGCAATTTCTTTGGCTGATGTTGCGGCTGCATTAACTTTTTGGTTGGAAAATTTAGCGCAACAAGAATTTGATTCTGACATATCTAGCATTGTTCGCTTACTGCAACATGCTAATCATTTTATTTGTGATGCCATTTTTTATATTATCAAAATTGATGTTAGATCCATGTCTTTAGCTATTTTAGCTAGAAGAGCTTTGTGGCTTAAATTTTGGAATGCTGATATGACATTTAAGTCTAGATTACTATCTCTTTCTTTCCAAGGTAATAATTTATTCGGTTCTCAGTTGGATTCTATTATTTCAACTGTTACTGGTTGAAAGGGAGTTTTTCTTCCTCAGGATAAAAAAACTAAAGGTAAATCTAAGGCTTCTAACCGTTTTCGTTCCTTTCGTCAAAAATCTAATCCTTCCCCCAAGGAATCTTCTTCCAATTGGAAGCCTTCCTCAAATTGGAATAAATCCAAGCCATTTAAGAAACCATAGTCAGTCCCTAAGTCCGCATGAAGGTGCGGCCCTCATTCCAGCTCAGCTGGCAGGGGCAGATTAAGGTTTTTCAAAGATGTTTGGATAAATTCTTTCCAAAATCAAAGGATTCAGAGCATTGTCTCTCAAGGGTATCGAATAGGATTCAGAGTAAGACCTCCTGTGAGAAGATTTTTTCTCTCACGCATCCCATCAAATCCAGTAAAAGCTCATGCTTTCCTGAAGTTTTAGGCCTCATGACTGCAGCATTGGACGCGATTCCTTTTGCTCGTTTTCACATGAGACCTCTCCAGCTTTGTATGCTGAATCAATGGTGCAAGGATTATACAAATATATCACAATTAATATCCTTAAATCCCAATGTTCAACACTCTCTGACGTGGTGGTTAAATCACCAGCGTTTAGTTCAAGGGGCTTCTTTTGTTCGTCCAACCTGGACTGTGATAACTACAGATTCAAGTCTTTCAGGTTGGGGAGCTGTTTGGGGATCTCTGACAGCACAAGGGGTTTGGAACTCTCAAGAGGCGAGATTACCAATCAATATTTTAGAACTCCGTGCAATTCTCAAAGCTCTTCAGTTTTGGCCTCTGTTGAAGAGAGAACCATTCATTTGCTTTCAGACAGACAATATCGCAACTGTGGCATATGTCAATCATCAGGGTGGGACTCACAGTCCCCAAGCCATGAAAAAAGTATCTCGGATACTTGCTTGGGCGGAATCCAGCTCCTGTCTAATCTCTGAGGTGCATATCCCAGGTGTAGACAATTGGGAGGCGGATTATCTCAGCCGTCAGACTTTACATCCGGGGGAGTGGTCTCTCTATCCAGATGTGTTTTCTCAGATTGTTCAGATGTGGGGTCTTCCAGAGAAAGATCTGATGGCCTCTCATCTAAACAAGAAACTTCCCAGATACCTTTCCAGGTCCAGGGATGTTCAGGCGGAAGCAGTGGATGCGCTGACACTTCCATGGTGTTATCAACCTGCTTACATCTTTCTGACCTCTAGTTCTTCTTCCAAGAGTGATCTCCAAAATCATCATGGAACAATCGTTTGTGTTGCTGGTGGCTCCAGCATGGCCACACAGGTTTTGGTATGCGGATCTTGTTCGGATGTCCAGTTGCCAACCTTGGCCACTTCCGTTAAGGCCGGACCTACTGTCTCAAGGTCCATTTTTCCATCAGGATCTCAAATCATTGAACGCTTAGTGCTAAGTCATAGAGGTTTCTCTGACTCAGTGATTAATACTATGTTACAAGCTCGTAAATCTGTCTCTAGAAAGATTTATTATCGAGTTTGGAAGACTTACATTTCATGGTGTTCTTCTCATAAATTCTCTTGGCATACTTTTAGAATTCCTAGAATTTGACAGTTTCTTCAGGATGGTTTGGATAAAGGTTTGTCAGAAAGTTCCTTAAAGGGACAAATCTCTGCTCTTTCTGTTTTATTTCACAGAAAGATTGCTAAACTTCCTGATATTCACTGTTTTGTACAGGCTTTAGTTCGTATTAAGCCTGTCATATCATTTCTCCTCCTTGGAGTCTTAATTTGGTTTTGAAGGCGTTACAGGCTCCTCCATTTGAGCCTATGCATTCTTTAAACTACTTTCTTGGAAAGTGTTGTTCCTTTTGGCTATCTCTTTTGCTAGAAGAGTTTCTGAGCTTTCTGCTCTTTTTTGGGAATCTCCTTTTCTGATTTTTCATCAGGATAAGGCGGTTTTACGGACTTAATTTCAATTTTTAGCTAAGGTTGTGAATTCTAACAACATTAGTAGAGAAATTGTTGTCCTTTCCTTGTGTCCTAATCCTAAGAATTCTATGGAAATATCCTTACAATCTTTGGATGTGGTAAGGAAGACTTCTAGTCTATTTGTTATATTTTCGGGTCCTAGGAAAGGTCAGAAGGCTTCTGCTAAAAATTTCCTTGGCTTCTTGGTTAAAGCTTTTGATTAATTCAGCTTATTTTGAGTCGGGTAAGACCCCGCCTCAGAGAATTACAGCTCATTCTACTAGATCAGTCTCCACTTCGTGGGCTTTTAAGAATGAAGCTTCAGTTGATCAGATTTGCAAAGCAGCAACTTGGTCCTCTTTGCATACATTTACTAAATTCTTCTTCAGAAGCAGTTTTTGGTAGAAAAGTTCTTCAGGCAGCTGTTTCAGTTTGATTCTTCTGCTGATGTTTTAAGTTTTTCTTGTCATTAAAAGAATAAACTTATAATTTGGGTTGTGGATTATTTTTTCAGCGGAAAATGGCTGTTTTCTATTTTATCCCTCCCTCTCTAGTGACTCTTGCGTGGAGTTCCACATCTTGGGTATTGATATCCCATACGTCACTAGCTCATGGACTCTTGCCAATTACATGAAAGAAAACATAATTTATGTAAGAATTTACATGATAAATTCATTTCTTTCATATTGGCAAGAGTCCATGAGGCCCACCCTTTTTATGGTGGTTATGATTTTTTTGTATAAAGCACAATTATTTCCTAATTCCTTTGTTAATGCTTTTTACTCCTTTCTTTATCACCCCACTACTTAGCTATTCGTTAAACTGAATTGTGGGGAGGGGTGTATTTATAGGCATTTTGAGGTTTGGGAAACTTTGCCGCTCCTGGTAGGATTGTATATCCCATACGTCACTAGCTCATGGACTCTTGCCAATATGAAAGAAATGAATTTATCAGGTAGGTTCTTACATAAATTATGTTTTTAAACATTCCAATTTACTTCTATTTTCTAATTTGTTTCATTGTTTAGACATCCTTTGTTGCAGAAATAGCAATGCACGTGGGTGAGCCAAACACACAAGGCATCTATGTGCAGCCACCAATCAGCAGCTACTGAGCGTATTTAGATATGTTTTTTAACAAAGGATACCAAAAGAATGAAGCAAACTAAATAATAGAAGTAAAGTTGAAAGTTGTTTAAAACTGCAGGCTCTTTCTTAATCATGAAAGAAAACAATTGTGTTTCATGTTTAATATTGGCTTACATTTTAGCCGGGTGTTAAGTAAAATCTACAAGGTGGTATGCCTATTAAAGGGACATGATATACAAAATAATTTTTTCATGATTTAGAATAAGCATATATTTTTAAACAACTTTCTGATTTACTTCTATTTATTAATTTTGCTTCATTCTCTTAGTATCCTTTGTTGAAGGAGCAGCAGTGCACCAATGGGAGCTAGCTGAACACATTAGTAATCCAATAACAAGTCATATATACAGTGTGTATATATATATATATATATATATATATATATATATATATATATATATAGTGTGTGTGCAGTCACCAATCAGCAGCTAACTCCCAGCTACTAAACCTACTTATATATGATTTTTTAACAAAGGATACAAAGAGAACTAAACATTAGATCATAGACGTAAATTGGTAAATTGTTTCAAATTGCATGTTCTGTTTGAATTATGAAGGGAATTTTTTAAATAGTTTTTAGGATAAACATTGCCACTTTTTTTTATCATGTGTAGCACAGAAAACGGGTCGACATACACTTAATTGCACCACAGTTCATTCTTATTGGATACAGTTCTTGCTTATGGTGTATATTTAATATTCTGAAACTAGTTTGCCCAACCAGTGTGTTAATCCAACCTCCAGGCAAATATGCATTTTTTTAATTGAATGGAAAAAGCTCTCTTTAATCTAGAGTTTGACATTTCCAAAGAGCCAGAGATCCTCAGCTCCTGGAATTTTACTTCTTGCTGCCAGTTTGGGAGTTTTTTGTTTGTACTTATTTCTATATACTAGCACCACCGGGTACGTCCGATGGCTTTTACATTTTTCACTGCAAAATTATTCTTTATTGAATGAGTTGCAAATGATGGTTTAAATATGATCTGCGCAAATATATTTTGATTTGAGATCAGCATTGCTTATCTCAGCCCACTACTTGGGAGCAATGAATGGGATTACTATCCAAATGAAAGAATCTCTAAAGCACGCTGCTGGTTGCTTTTGCTTGCAGTATCCAGTGACATCTCTCATAACATCAATGGCATCCACAGTATACTTACATATCTCTAACAAGTGTGTTCAAGTTGCAGCATGTTCACTTGTATGCACTGTTTAACCTCATTGCAACACAAATGTGTATTCACACTTGCCCACTTGATGAGTTTTAATTGGTCAGAGTGAGGTATTTGGCAAACACAGGTAAAAGTGTCTAAGTTTAAAATGCCAGTGCATTAGAACACAAGGGGGTGCAGCAGAATAAAGTTTAAAAATGTGTATCTTGGCCCTTTCCAGAAGCTTTCTTTAACAAAGCTGACCCTTTAAGGGTGGGCTGGATAGAAAACCCAATCTTCCTGTCACTTATTAGCCCCCTCCCCAATTTTGTCCTCTGTGCAGAGACCCTTTGCCTAAAACTATTTCCTACAAAACTCATATACATTTTTTGTGTGTGTGTTATTGATGTTCTGTTATTGTTTAATGGTTGTTTTCTTCATATCTGTAGGCTTGTTTGATGCACATATAAACAATCATGCTTGCTAGTCTGTGGTACATTTTTACAAAGTGTGATTATTATAATATTATGGGGCTGAAATTGTATTTCTAATGGAATGTATATTTATGATCTGGTTCTTCTATGGCTCATTTGTGTGTACAGATGAGGACATTTGGTTTTTCTGTTGTTTCAGACAGAGATAAAGTGCTAAGTGTTTGCCAAAGTGCACCATATCCTGCAATATAAAAGGCCAGGTGTGTTTGTCCGAAGCTGTCATGCGCAGTATAGACGGGACGAGGACAAACACATCTGGCCTTACCTGACATGCTGTTTGCGGGGAGCATGGGCTGGGCTGGGCTGGAGCGTGGGCGTGACTGGACATGGCCGGGGCGTGGTGGGGGTGTGGCCGGGCACGGTCGGCGTGAGAGAATGGGGAGAGAAATAGAAAGAGAGGGGAGAGACAAAGAGATAGGAAAGAGCTTAAGAGAAGGGAAAGGGCAAAAGAGAGGTGGGGAGAGAGCAAAAGAGAGGGAAGAGAGAGAAAAAGAGAGGGGGGAGTGAGAGCAATAGAGAGGGGGACATAGAGAAAAAAAGACAGATGGAGAGAGAGAGCAAAAGAGAGGGGAGAGAGACAGAGCAAAAGAGAAGGGGGAGAGAGAGCAAAAGAGGGATGAGAGAGCTCAAAAAAAGAGAGCGCAAAAGAGAGGGATGAGAGAGAGAGCGCAAAAAAAGGGGGAGAGCGTGCAAAAGAGAGGAGGAGAGAGAGAGAGCAAAAGAGAGGGGGAGAGAGAGCAAAAGAGAGGGGGAGAGAGAGCAAAAGAGAGGGGGAGAGAGAGCAAAAGAGGGGAGAGAGAGAGCGCAAAAGAGAGGGGGAGAGAGAGAGCGCAAAAGAGAGGGGGAGAGAGAGAGCGCAAAAGAGAGGGGGAGAGAGAGCGCGCAAAAGAGAGGGGGAGAGAGAGAGCGCAAAAGAGAGGGAGAGAGAGTGCGCAAAAGTGGGGGAGAGCGCAAAAGAGAGAGAACGCAAAAGAGAGGGGGAGAGCGCGTAAAAGAGAGGGGGGAGAGAGAGAGCAAAAGAGGGGGGAGAGAGGGAGCAAAAGAGAGGGGGGAGAGAGGGAGCAAAAGAGAAGGGGGAGAGAGGTAGCAAAAGAGAGGTGGAACAAGAGAGAGCAAAAGAGAAGGGGAGAGAGCACAAAAGAGAGGGGGAGAGAGAGAGCAAGGGGTGGGACCACTGTACTGCAAAAAATGGCCTGTGTGAACGTGCTTTAGGACTAGTGTATTTATAAAACAAGGAAACATCAAAGTGTTTGTAGCTCTTGTATCAAAGTCCTTTTTAACATGAATGTATACCGTGTTTACCCTGCGCCTGAGATGGGATAGTTGTAGCTAGAGACTGATATTTTTCGTGAATTTGAGATGCCACTCCCCTTAGCATGTTTTTAGATAAACCCATTTTTAACCTTTAAAAACTGCTAAACTCCCTTTTTTTTATCCTAACATATTTAACCTTTACTACAGAACTGCTATGCACTACTTGTCTGAAGTTTCACATGCAAAAAGAATCTGTCGAAGAGCACCAATACAGGGTTCAAATATAACTTTCTTTCTTATGGTGGTGAGAGTCCATGATTCATGACTGTTAGGAATTCATCACCTGGCCACCAAGAGGAGGCAAATACACCCTACACCAAGAGCTTTAATATATCTCTCCTACTTCACTGACCCTCCCAGTATTTTCTTTGCCTAATCTAAGAGCAGGTGAAGATAGAGGTTTTCTGGATTTTATTCAAGACTTCATTAAAGGCACAGTAAACACCAGAATTGTTGTTGTTTAAAAAGATAGATAAACCCTTTATTACCCATTCCCCAATTTTGCATAACCAACACAGTTATAATAATATACTTTTTACCTCTGTGATTGCCTTGTATCTATGCCTCTGCAGACTGACCCCTTATTTCAGTTTTTTTGACAGACTTGCATTTTTAGCCAATCAATGCTGGCTCCTAGGAGCTTCACGTGCCTGAGCTCAATGTTATCTATATGAAACACGTGAACTAATGCCCTCTAGTGGTGAAAAACAGTCAAAATGCTTTCAAATTAGAGGCAGTCTTCAAGGTCTAAGAAATTAGCACATGAACCTCCTAGATTTAGCTTTCAACTAAGAATACCAAGAGAACAAATCAAAATTGGTAATAAAAGTAAATTGGAAAGTTGTTTACAATTACATGCCCTATTTTAATCATGAAATATTTTTTTTTACTTTACTGTCCCTTTAATGCCAAATTTTCCCTCAATGGATAGTTCCTAGAAGAGAGGGACAGCCGTCACTGGGATAGTCCCTCTAGCCTCCCTCTCTATATCCTTTACTGTCAGTAACAGTACAGGATGGGCTATCTACTGAATCCTCATATTGCTTCAGTGGAGTGGGCAATTGCTCTGTAAATTCCTGCATTCCTTTCACAGCCCACAGGCTATCAGTAGGTACATAAATTATTGAACTTCCTACCCAGCACACTTCAGACCATGCTCTCAGCTTGGCAACCTTAGGTGTCGGCATAAGCCCTTTACCGATGTTAATACTTATTTTATATTGTAGCAATCATTTAGTATTGGGCTTTATACATTTTTTTATTAACTGCACTGTTATTTTCACTGTTTTATAAATGTATGTTGCCCTTTTAAGGCTCATTGCCCCTTTAAGGTGTCCTGGTTTTAATTTACTGTGCAGTTGTGCTTTTACATGGTGCAAGAAGGTTCTTTCTGACACAAGGGATAGATGAGCACTTTGTTAGTCCTAGGGACTACCATAATAGTGCTAGCCGCATACCTTCACAGAGCACAGCACAGGAGAATCAGTTGCCTTGTAAGGAGAAGGTTTATGATTTTTCTCAGGGAGTCTAAGTGTGCTATCTGTTCCTACTTCACTATGCTGGGTCCCATCTTTTGAATATGGCGCCAGAGTTTTCTGCTCATTCTTGCGTTTATAGGTATCTGGTATTTTCATCAGGACAAGGTGGTTTTACGAACTTTAATCAGAAAATAGTAACCAGGAAATTGTAGTTCCTTCCTTATGCCCTAATCTGAAATATTTAGAAGAGTTGTTATTACACATTCTAGATGTAGTCAGGGCATTGAAGTTTTATTTACTGGCTACTAAAGACTTTCAGCAGTCTTCCAGTTTTTTGTTTAGTTTTCAGGTAATTGTCCGAGTCAGAAGGCAACTTCTGTTTCTTTAGGTTCAATAGTTGAATAGTCTATATCACGGAGCTTCCTTGGAGGCGAGACCATTTTTGGCCCTCAAGAATGAGGTATTAGTAGAACAAATTTTAACTTCTGCAACACGGTCATCTTTTCAAACTTTCGCCAAAATGTATCATTTTGATGTTTTTGTTTCGACTGAGGCAGCTTATGGCAGGAAGGTTCTTCAGGCTGTAGTTCCTGTTAAATGGGTGTCTTACTTTTTTTCCCACCCATTTTTTCTTGGACTCCACAGCTTGGATATTAGTTCCCAACAGTAATAAATAGTGGACCCTTACCACCATAAGAAGGAAAACATAATTTATTCTTACATTATAAATTCCTTTCTTTCTTGGTGGTAAACGTACACAAATCTGCCAATTTTTGTAGTTAGTGGCAGTTCTAGTTTGCACCTCTTAACCCTACTATCTTTCTTACTACTTCCTCCTTTACTTGGCTAGTTGTAATACTGAGAGGGTTAGGGAAGTAAGAGGGATATTAAAACTCTTGGTGTATGGTATCTCTGCCTCCTCTTGGTGGCTAAGTGAGGAATTCCCAACAGTAAGGAATCATGGACTCTCACCACCACGGAAGAAAGGAATTAATCAAGAAAGAATAAATTACGTTTTTATTCATCAAGATCCACATGGCAAGTTATTAAAAAAGGCATATGTGGATACCCACCAATCATCAGCTGTTTAGCTCTGGATAACAAAGAACATTTTACAATTGCACTGTCGCTTGTAAATAACTAACAAATTAGAGCATTTTCTTATTGCACTGTTGTCCTTTAATTAAATGTGATAAACAGCACAGCTTTTTATCAGATTTCTCTGAAAGCTATAAAGTGCTAGTCAGGTGACGTAGAAAGTGACCTCACTTATGGGTGGGCATGTGCAGTCAACATTCTGCATTGGACATGGTTTTAAAAAATAAAAACTTACTTTCTCTTTCATGGCTGATGCTACAGCAGACCTATTAAAATATCATGCATTAGGAGAGTAGCAGCTAATATTGCTAGAGGAGCACTTTGATTAAAAAAAAAATACTAGATATCAGATTCTGGTTCCAAAATGAATATTTGTAGTATACCCTTTGAGTGTAATATGCCTTTCGGTCTATTATATGTTACTTCAGAAGAAAATGTGTTTGTTTTTTGTTGTGGCACAAAATTACCCTCTAAATAATAATCCTGTTCATCTAGATATTCCTTTCACTCAAGAGCCAACCAAAAGGTTGTGGTAAAGACAAGTTTCCAGCCTACCCTCAAACAAAGATGGTATAGATAATGCCTGAGAAAAATCAAAAAGTTTTACAGTGCACAGATACAAATATTGTTTATTAAAGAATTGAAACACTAAACCGTTATTTAAAACTACATGCAAGAAGCAAAAAATGGTTTCACACGTTTTAGCTCACGCTTCCTTCATCTGTGACCTGATGATTGATAATGCCAGCCCCAGGCCTTTTAAGTGGATACATGCTTATTGCTTATAATTAATTCACAATGTGAGAGCAGCCTCTTTTTCAGATGTTTGGGTCATATATGCAAACAGAAAGGGTTAGCTTATCAAATTCAAACTCTGCTAATAGATAGACATAAAAAATGTTTTTAATCTCTTAGAATCGCTATGTATAGTGAGATATTATTTAATGGATACTAAACACAATTTTTTTTCTTTTATGATTCAGAAAGAGCATGCAATTTTAAGCAACTTTCTAATGTACTCCAATTATCAATCGGCTAGATTACGAGTTGTGCGTTAAGGTAAAAAAGCAGCGTTAACAGGTCCTAACGCTGCTTTTTTACGCCTGCTGCTATTAGAACTTCAATCCTATTGGCTGATCCAATCAGCCAATAGGATTGAGCTCGCATTCTATTGGCTGATTGGAACAGCCAATAGAATGCCAGCTCAATCCTATTGGCTGATTGCATCAGCCAATAGGATTTTTTGTACCTTAATTCCGATTGGCTGATAGAATTCTATCAGCCAATCGGAAGCTAAGGGACGCCATCTTGGATGACGTCACTTATAGAGATATTCATTCTGCATGAAGACGCCGTTGGAAGAGGATGCTCCACGCCGGATGTCTTGAAGATGGAGCTGCTCCGCGCCGGGTTGGATGAAGATAGAAGATGCCGTCTGGATGAAGACTTCTGCCCGTCTGGAGGACCACTTCTGCCCGTCTGGAGGACCACTTCTGCCTGTCTGGAGGACCACTTCTGCAGGCTTCGTTGAGGACATCTTGCCGCTTGGATGAAGACTTCTCCCGGTAAATTAATCTTCGGGGGTTAGTGTTAGGATTTTTTAAGGGTGTATTGGGTGGATTTATTTATTAGGTTAGGGCTTTGGGCTGCAATAGAGCTAAATGCCCTTTTAAGGGCAATGCCCAACCAAATGCCATTTTCAGGGCAATGGGGAGCTTAGTTTTTTTTTAGTTAGGCTTTTATTTGGGGGGTTGGTTGTGTGGGTGGCGTGTTTTACTGTTGGGGAGGTTGGTTGTAATTTTTTTTACAGTTTAAAGAGCTGATTTCTTTGGGGCAATGCCCCGCAAAAGGCCCTTTTAAGGGCTATTGATAGTTTAGTTTAGGCTAGGGTTTTTTTTTTTTGTATTTTTTTTTTTTTATATGGCTATTAGATTAGGTGTAATTAGTTTAAATATCTGTAATTTAGTGGGGGGGGTTGTGATTTAGCTAATTTTAATTTAATTTATTTAATTGTATTTCATGTAGGTAATTTATTTAATTGTATTGTAAGGTTAGGTGTTAGTGTAACTTAAGTTAGGTTTTATTTTACAGGTAAATTAGTATTTATTTTAGCTAGGTAGTTATTAAATAGTTAATAACTATTTAGTAACTATTCTACCTAGTTAAAATAAATACAAACTTGCCTGTAAAATAAAAAATAAACCCAAAGCTAGCTACAATGTAACTATTCGTTATATTGTAGCTATCTTAGGGTTTATTTTATAGGTATTTAGTTTTAAATAGGAATAATTTAGGTAATGATAGGAATTTTATTTAGATTTATTTAAATTATATTTAAGTTAGGGGGTGTTAGGGTTAGACTTAGATTTAGGGGTTAATACATTTAATATAGTTGCAGCGACGTTGGGGGCAGCAGATTAGGGGTTAATAAATGTAGGTAGGTTGCGGTGATATTGGGGGAGGGAGATTAGGGGTTAATAAATATAATGTAGGTGTCGGCGTTGTTGGGGGCAACAGATTAGGGGTTAATAACTATAATGCAGGTGTCGGGGTGGCAGATTAGGGGTTAATAAGTGTAAGATTAGGGGTGTTTAGACTCGGGGATCATGTTAGGGTGTTAGGTGTAAACATAAAATGTGTTTCCCCATAGGAATCAATGGGGCTGCGTTACTGAATTTTACTCTGCTTTTTGGCAGGTGTTAGACTTTCTCTCAGCCGGTTCTCCCCATTGATGTCTATAGGGAAATCGTGCACAAGCACATACGACCAGCTCACCACTGACTTAAGCAGCGCTGGTATTTGAGTGCGGTATGGAGCTCAATTTTGCTCTACGCTCACTTCTTGCCTTTTAACGCCGGGTTTGCAAAAACCCGTAATACCAGCGCTGCAGGTAAGTGAGCGGTGAGAAAAAACTGCACGGTAGCACCGCACAGCTCATAACGCAAGACTCGTAATCTAGCCAATAGTTTTTACAATTAGCCACCAATCAGCAAGTGCTACCCAGGTTCTGAACCTAAAATGATCCGGTTCCTAAGCTTTCATACCTGCTTTTTTAAATAAAGATACCAAGAGAATGAAGAAAAAATTATAAGAGGAGTAAAGTAGAAAGTAAAATAGCTTAAAATTGCATGCTCGATCCGAATCATGAAATAAAAAATTTGGGTTTAGTATCCTTTTAATATCAATGCTTCTAAGAGCCATTCATAAGCTTCACCAACATGGAAAGGGCACATCCTCTGTATTTTCCTAGTTCTCAAAAATGGAGAATTCACAAAAAAAAGTTAATAACATTAGGTAGTGTTTTAATTTCAAATAGAGTTTAGTATATCAAAACTCTGATTCTTATCTGCATATTCCAGTTGCCATAGCACTTCTTGGATTTGTCATGGGGAATGACCTATTTCAATTTGTTTGCCTTACCTTAGTGTTTTCCATGGCAACCAAAAAATTCACAAAGCGTACCAGAAACCAAGATAGAATTGTGTACAACTTCATCAATATTTAGACAAACTCAGTACTTGTAAGCAAGTTCCTCTAACAGAGACACTACAAGAATATGTGTTGACTTTTCTGACCAAGTACAGGTCACTTTAGAAGTCATTTAATTCACAACCAGACCTGAGTCTTTTCGGAAGCACATTTAGGAAATGTGCTACCACAAAATAGGGTAGACAGTCTCATTAAAGGGACATAAAACCCACAACAAAAAATGTAATGATTCAGTTAGCGCATACAATTTTAAACAATTTTCCAAATGTATTCTATTATCAAATTTGCTTAATTCTCTTGGCATCCTTTTTTGAAGGAGCAGCAATGCACTACTGGAAGCTAGCTGTACACAATGGGTGAGCCACTGGCAAAAGACATATATGATTACCAGGTAACTCCCAGTAGTGCATTGCTGCTCCTGAGCAAATTATACAAAAAAGAACAAAGTTATTAGATAAAGTAATTTGGAAAATTGTTTAAAATTGCATGTTCTATCTCAATCATGAAAGTTTCATTTTGACTTTACTGTCCCTTTAAGTTTGTGTGAAATCTTTACAATAACCCAGCAGTATTTAGGAGGGCGAATGGCACTTAATTGCACTGTGAGCCAGATGGAGGATAAAGTTGGTCCAAATGTATCGTATGAAGCCATCTGTATTGTGACCGGCTTTTTTGTGTCTATTATAGGGCCAGCCCTCATTTTTGAGTATGAAGCAAGCGAATAAATATTTATTTATTAACAAGCTTTTTTATTTTTCTTCAAATAAAATAAACTATCTATGGGTCACATCAGATGTGTTCTCCCCAGGTACTTTTTAATGGGTGCACCACCCTGCTGATTATACCGACCACCCAACTAAAATTTAAGCCAATATTAAGATAAAATTTGCTAATCTTAACATTTTTCAATGTTAACTGCACATAATTAAACATGTTAAATTATGCAATTCATGTGTGCCTTGGATAGCAAAAACCTACTCATCTTGCCAAACAATTCCATTTTTGTAGAACTAGCAAATCTGCCTTGCTGTATATGATTTAGTACAGTATCAAAGATAGATAAAAATTAATGTTACTCTGTAAACAGTTTCAAACCTTTGGACAAGTGCTGAGCGTGCCTGGAGGAAATGTCTCTCTGAACCGGATTTCATCCACTATAAGTTCATTCTTCATTATTACACCTCTGCCCTTCACTTAGCCAAGCAAACCTACTTCTCTTCTTTTATATCTACTTACTCCTCAAACCCTAAATTACTCTTCTCCATTTTTAACTCTCTCCTCTACCCACCTGCACCACCCCCTTCATCTGCCTTTAGTGCTGAAGACCTGGCAGACTACTTTCTAAACAAAACAAATTCCATCCGAGGCAACATCCCGACACAAGCATGTAATTTTCCAGCTCCACCCCAGGCCACCCCCTCTGCCACTCTCTACATCTTCCCCCAGCCACTGAGAATGAAGTGAGTTCCTTATTGTCTTCCTCACGCCTAACTACCTGCCAGTTTGACCTTATCCTTTCACATCTAATACCTTCTCTTTCTTCCACCCTCATTCCAGCTTACTCACATACTCAACCTATTCTTTTCTACCGGTTCATTCCCATCTTCTTTCAAACATGCAAAGGTTACTCCGATCCTTAAAAAACCCATCCTCGACCAAAATTCTCCTGCAAACTACCGCCCTATATCACTGCTTCCGCTAGCTTCAAAACTCCTGGAAAAGCTTGTTTTTGACTGCCTAAACTGTTTCCTTTCCTCAAAATCTTTGCTTGAGCCCCTGCAGTCTGTCTTCTGTCCCCAACACTCAACTGAGACTGCCTTAACCAAGGTTACTAACAATCTTTCTGCTAAAAACAATGGCCACTACTCTAGTTAACTTACTTGACCTCTCTGGTGCCTTTGACACTGTTGACCATCCCTTCCTCCTACAGACTCTCAGCTCTCTTGGTCTCTGTGACACTGCCCTCTCTTGGATCCACTCTTATCTCTCTAACAGGTCCTTTTTCTTCATAAATGGAAAGAGTCCAAAGCTGCATTCATTACTTTTGGGAAATTCAGAACCTGGCCACCAGGAGGCGGCAAAGACACCCCAGCAAAAGGCTTAAATACCTCCCCCACTTCCCTCATCCCCCACTCATTCTATGCCTTTTCATCCCAGGAGGTTGCCATTGAAGTGTCAGAAGTTTTCTATAGTCTCTTATGGAGGGTAGTACTCTTCGGCATGGGACTGGAGTTTTAAGTAGTCCTGTCAGCCTCTCAGTGAGAGCATGGGTGAAAGGAGAGTCCGGAGATGCAGGGAGAGTTTTTCTGCGAAACCATCCCGACTCATATTAACAGCTCCACAAGCAATCAGCGTTGACGAGTTTCGCTGCCTACTTTTTTCTCTCAAGTCCATGGCAGAAGCGACGCTACATTCTGTCACACTTGAAGGGCAGTGTTCCTGTTCCACTGCGTAGATTCCGGTAAGATCGTTTCATTTTACTTTCATCAGAAATGAATTGTAATTACAACTGTTTATCCAAGAGGGACTACAACCTTTCGGGGATAACTTTAACATAGGTTCTCAGTGAGGCTCCTTTTTGTATCTAGAAATCAAGGGTTAATATCTCCTGAGGGGAGTTATAATCATGTTTATTATGTGACTCTGTCTGCTACTGTTTAGTGCATCTCATGGCTATTTTGGAACATAACAACCTATGTCTAGTGACGCGGCCTTTACAGTCGGGCGCGCTTTTGCATGGACTTGCACGGTTTACCCTGTGACTCCATTTCCACTTTCCTGACCGTGTGGCGATGGAGAAATCCTGGTCCGCTGGTGTCTGGCTCTCTGGAGGTGGTGAGTGCCCTAGCTATTGGGGGTGTAAAGTGCCGTTTAGATTTATCATATTGGTCCATTTTTTTATTCAGTGTCCCAGTTATGGAGGATTCTGATTTTTTGGACATGGATGTCTCTGATTCAGACTCTACTTTTTGCGAAGAATATGTATTGGCCCGGGTGATACATGCCCATCAGTTATGCTCCGAATGCCGTTTTAGAGTGCTCTATTCCTTCGGGGTCGTGGAATCAGGTGCCCACTGTGCAATCCGCCTCTGGGGATTCTATTTCTCATGAGACGATTTCCCTACCACCAACTCTTACTACGCATTCAGGTAACCTAAACGCTACTTATCCTCCTAGGGAGTGTGGCCTGTTCCTACCGGAGGTTACGACACGGTTCGGCATGGCCATATCTTTGGCGCTGGCGCACATGCACCTCCCGGGAGTGTGCTCAAGATATTGACCGTGTTCCGTTAACCGGGGCTCGTAAGGCGTGGGCTCACCTGGTCCAGTTCATTCTTCCGGGGGAGCGACTTCCCTCAGGGGGTCAACCTTCTGGGTCAGTGTTTTCTTTTGTCCCGGCGGAGGTATGTTGCGCCTTTTGTTATAGACTGGCGCACCTTTGTTTTCTACTAAAGAGGATCCCACTCTTAAAGGGACGGTCTACACCAGAATTTTTATTGTTTTAAAAGATAGATAATCCCTTTATTACCCATTCCCCAGTTTTGCATAACCAACGCAGTTATATTAATATACTTTTAACCTCTGTGGTTATCTTGTATCTAAGCCTCTGCAAACTGCCCCTTTATTTCAGTTCTTTTGACAGACTTGCAGTTTAGCCAATCAGTGCCTGCTCCCAGATAACTTCAGATGCACGAGCACAGTGTTATCTATATGAAATACGTGAACTAACACCCTCTAGTGGTGAAAAACTGTTAAAATGCATTCTGAAAAAAGGTGGCCTTCAAGGTCTAAGAAATTAGCATATAAACCTCCTAGGTTAAGCTTTCAACTAAGAATACCAAGAGAACAAAGCAAAATTGGTGATAAAAGTAAATTGGAAAATTGTTTAAAATTACATGCCCTATCTGAATCATGAAAGTTTATTTTAGCCTAGACTGTCCCTTTAATGGGTCTGGGGATTCTCAGTCTTAATCTTTGACTGGCTTGCATGCATAGACATAAGAGGATGAAGTAATCTTCTTATAGTCTTTGTTATTTGTGTATCCTTTTCCACTTCTTAGCTTGGAAGTCTCGGACCCCTGTTGGGCAGGTCCTGCGGGTCTGTCCGTTCTTCCTGGGTGTTAACTTACGGGTTGCCTTATCTTTTATTTTCATCCGGTGAGGATGATTTTTATTTGGACTAAAGCTCATGTGGTGTGATGTTTCCTTCGGGAACTTTCTTCTCTGAAATTGATACTCATGATTTTGTGGTCGCACTGTTTAAAGGTCTGTCTGACTGTTCTTTATCCCTCCATCTTGGGGGAGACTCTATGTGGTCTTGACAGTGCTGGGGCCTTTGGTTTCAGGCTGGTCCTGACTGGGTACAAATCCTTCTGTCTTTGAGGCCTAGTTCAGACACGTGGTGCCTTTTTATGTCCGGTTGGTCCGGTGAGAGCGCCTAGTGACCACAATATGCTTTGTGTTGTTTACTTGTTTTATTTTACAAGCTTGAGGGTCTGTGGTTGCTTAGGGGCATGGGGGATTGTAGTCCTCATTCGGCAACATGCTCAGTCATTTCCGATTTTTCTGGGAACTAGAGTGTTCCTTCCCATTGTGGGTTGGAGGCTTGTAGGATTTAGATCCTTCATACCGCCGTTTTTATGGTTTTGCCTTTCATGGTCCTTTAGGACTTGTTCCTTTTAGAGGTTATATTCCTTTGGGTCGAGACTTTCTGGACTTCGTCCGGTTTTTCTGGCGGCTATGGCCATTTAATTAGGAAGTGAAGGCCGTGAGGCTCTGTCTTCCTTCGGGAGGTAGTCGTCTCCATATCAGGGGCGATAGGAGGTGTTGTCTCTTTTTCCAAGCTTTTTGTTTCGGGGATTTTTTCTGCCTGGGTTCGGAATGCTTTGCATTCTTCTTCCTTGGGTGTGGTCCTCTGGAACGTTAATCTGAAAGGATTATGGAGACTAGCCTTTCTTTCTACTCTCTTTCGGGTTACTCTGTTCTCGTTCTTATTTCCCTTAGTGTCTAGAGAAAATGTGTGACTTTGTTGTGGCCTAGCACCTTGTTGGGGGGGTGTTGTCCTCCGGCTAAGGGTGTTTCTCTTTCCTTTGTTTTGATCATACTATGGCTTCATGTCTTGTAGACATGTACGCTGTTCTTATCTGTGCCCTTCCATTTTTGAGGGGTTCGTTGGTCTTCTTTATGAGCTGGGGCTTCCTCTCTCTGGAGGGTCTTTGTCCTGCCCTGTGTGTAGGAGGTTGGATCAGGTGGCTTATTCCTGTAAGGGGCAGCATCTGCTGTTCTGTGGGCTCTGTTCCACCTGTTGGAATTTGATCTCTCTACGTAGAGACTGTCTAAGAGAGCTGTGACAGGTCTTCCTACGGATCTATTGCAATTTTCTCTGTTCCAGGTCCCAGGGGGTTCTCCTTGGGGAGTGCCTTATTTTGGAGGAGCGGATTGGGTTGGCACCTGAGCTCTGTTGGGGTGGGGGAGTCCCCCCTTTTTCTTTTCATTTCCTTGGGGTGTCCCCCCTTTTTCTTTTCATTCCCTGGGGGTTTGTGGTTGGGGTCTTTCTGTTCCCCCTGTCTATCAGACATGTCTTTCGCTTGGGCTGGTCCGGTGTTGGAGCAGGATCTGAGATCTGTTGCTCTGCTAAATTCATCCTCGGAGCATTTGAGGTACGGTAAGCCTCTTGAGGTTTCTCCTTTCTCCATGTTCAAGGATTGTGGAAAGAACCGGCGGCTCTTAGATAGCCTGCGACGTTATCCGCTGGTTAGTGGATACTTAGCAATCTGAAGGATCCTATCTTCAGCTGCTTTCTGCTTGCCCTGGAAGTATTTAAGTTTCAGAGTCATTTTTACCTGACTGCAGCGTGCAGTGTTTTTGCATCAGGTGTTGTTCGTCAGACCTACCTGAGCTTGCTGCACGAGGTTTTGTTTCTGAATATTTTGGTATTTTGAGCTACCTTTTTGCTACTTGGGGACCTTCGTCTTCAGTTGCTTTTAGAGTGCGGTTGCACTGTGTTAGGGGAAGATCCTCTCTGTTTCAGACTCCCGGCCTTACCCTGTGGTTTCTGTATTTCTGGAGTCTGGGCGTTTCCTCCCCTTGTTTCTATGAGACTGGTGGGTCTCTGTTGGTCTGGAGTTCCTTGTGCTAGCTGGATAGATAGCCCAGCATACTAATGCACTGTGGCTACTCTGCGCTGTACCAAACCGAGGGTTGCAAGTTCGATCCCCGGCGAGGTCTACTTAGCCTTCCTCCTTTCGAGGTTGATAGGATGAGCAGCGCCTTGAGTCCCTTAAGGGGGATTAGCCATGCATTACAAGAACATTCATGTTTTCTCCGTATCTTTTCTTCTTTGTGAAAGAATATGGTAGCTTGTTCCCTTTCTTTAGTAAGGGGTGTGTTGTTTGGAGACCGACTGCTGGGCAACGGTGTCTCCTGGAGGCTGTTGACTGTCGAGTCTAGTTTCTGCGGTGGACTCTCTGCGGTCAGGGTCCTTGGGCCTTTTCCTTTTTGTTTCAAGGTTATTCTTGGCTTTGGACGAAGCGGGATGTTGTTGGGTAGGGGTTTTTTAGGCCTGGTGCCCTCAGAATGGGCCGTCTCTTGTACCCTCCCGTTTTTGCATTCAGGGTCCTCTATAGCTTGGGTATTGTTTTCTCAAAAGTAATGAATGCAGCTGTGGACTCTTTACATTTATGAAGAAAAACTTAAATTATGGTTACCTGATAATTTTCTTTTCTTCAGAAGGAAAGAGTCCACAGCTCCCCGCCCGTATTCTTCTGTGGGGCGTCTGTTATTTTTTCTTCTGGCACCTTTTCACCCTGATATTTCTTCTACTGTTCCTTGTTCCCTTGGCAGAATGACCGGGGGATGAGGGAGGTGGGGGAGGTATTTAAGCCTTTGGCTGGAGTGTCTTTGCATCCTCCTGGTGGGCAGGTTCTGAATTACCCAAAAGTAATGAATGCAGCTGTGGACTCTTTCCATCTGAAGAAAAGAAAATTATCAGGTAAGCATAATTTAAGTTTTTTGTCTCATTTGCTGGCGACACCTCTTCATTGCTTCTGTCTGTTGGAGTACCACAAGACTCTGCCCTGGGTCCTCTACTCTTCTATATTTATACTTCTTCACTGGGTAAACTTATCAACCGTTACGGCTTCAAATATCACCTCTACGCTCATGATACTCAGATCTGCTTCTCCACCCCTGCTCTCTCTCCTTCTGTCCTTTCTCATGTCTCCGGCTGCTTATCTGGCATTTTTTCTTGGATGGCCTCACCACCTAAAAATGAATATGTCCAAGACTGAGCTCCTTCCTATCCCCTCCCCCCCTTCTAACTCTAGTCTGGTTTCTAACTTTTCTATCACTGTTGGCGGCACCACTATCTCCCCATCACCCAAGGTCTGCTGCCTCGGAGTTACTCTTGACTTCAATCTCTCCTTCTTACCCCACATCCAATTGCTCTCTTCATCCTGCCACAACCACCTACGCAATATCTCCAAAATGTGTCAGTTTCCGAGTGTTGACACCACTAAGCAGCTAATCTACTCCCTGGTAATTTCCAGATTTGACTACTGTAATAACCTAGTAACTGGCCTTCCCCTCTCCAGCCTCTACCCCCTTCAATCCATCTTAAATCCATCTGCCAAGCTAATATACCTTTCCCGTCATTCTGTATCTGCTGCACCTCTCTGAGTCCCTTCACTGGCTCCCCATCCTTAGCAGAATTAAATTTAAAATTCTCACCCTGACCTTCAAAGCCCTTGCCAACGCTGCCCCCCCCCCCTACCTGTCGTCACTTATCAACAAAGCCCGCCACCCAAAGATCCAACAAAGACCTGTTTCTTGTATCTTCTATCATTACCTTCTCCCATGTGGCACCAACCCTCTGGAATGCACTTCCTCATGCTGTCAGACATTCCCCTAATCTGTCCTCCTTTAAACGCTCGCTAAAGACATTTTTTCAGGGTAGCTTATCAGCCAACTCGGTGACAAATGAATTCCACTTGCCTAACAGTTGCCCTATCTCCGCACTAACATCATTCTCTTACCTCTTGTTTCTCACCCTTCTAGATTATAAATTCCCACGGGAATAGGGCGCTTAAAGGGACACTGAACCCAAATTTTTTCTTTCGTGATTCAGATAGATCATGACATTTTAAGCAACTTTCTAATTTACTCCTATTATCAAATTTTCTTCATTCTCTTGGTATCTTTATTTAAAATGTAAGTTTAGATGCCGGCCCATTTTTGGTGAGCAACCTGGGTTGTTCTTGCCGATTGGTGGATAAATTCACCCACCAATAAACAAGGGCTGTCCATGGTTCTGAACCAAAAAAAACTTAGATGCCTTCTTTTTCAAATAAAAATAGCAAGAGAACGAAGAAAAATTGATAATAGGAGTAAATTAGAAAGTTGCTTAAAATTGCATGCTCTATCTGAATCATGAAAGAAAAAAATTGGGTTCAGTGTCCCTTTAATTCTTTCTGTATTTGTTTGATACATTTTTTCCTGTGTCTTAAAATATTGTATAATTGTTGTACTTTTTATCTTTTGTATCCATGGACAGCGATGTGGAATTTGTTGGCGCTTTATAAATAAAAAATTATAAATAATATCAAGCAAGCCGGCTGTTACTAGTCACTACTAATAAACTAATAATATGCTAGAGACCAACAGTGTGGCAAATTACAGATATTCCTTTAATATAAGAAAGTTTAAAATTAGTTTGAAACATTGAATGCTAATTTGTTTTCCAATTTAGTTTTATAATTTGCCAAGATTCTAGATTATTGTTGCAGTAGATTCTAAAAAAAAAAAAGTTTTCCTTCAGAATGTTTTGTTTCTGTTGGTAAACTTCTTTTTTAATTCTCTAATCATTTCCACCCTCTCATTATTTCAGACTCTGTTTCCAGTAAGCTGCAGAATAACAATGTTTACACAATTGCCAAACGGAATGTGGAAGGGCAAGATATGTTATACCAGTCTCTGAAACTTACCAATGGCATCTGGATCCTTGCAGAGCTACGGATTCAGCCTGGGAATCCAAATTACACGGTGAGAAAGAAAAGAAATGTACAATGATTAAGGAGACGTAAAACCCAAAATTCTTTCATGATTCAGACACAATTTTAAACAACTTTCCAATTTACTTCTATTATCTAATTTGCTTTGTTCTCTTGGTATCCTTTGTTGAAGAAAATACCTAGGAAGGCTCAGGAGCTTGGAGCTAGCTGCTGATTGGTTGCTGCTCATATGTCTGTTCCCATTGGCTTACAGATTTGTTCAGCTATCTCCCAGTAGTTCATTGCTGCTCCTTTAATAAAGGATACCAAAAAAATGAAGCACACTTGATAAAAGTACATTGGAAAGTTATTTAACAACTTTCCAATTTACTTCTTTTATCATTAAATTTGCTTTGTTCTCTTTGCATTCTTTGTTGAAAGCTAAACCTAGGTAGGCTCATATGCCAATTTATAAGCCCTTAAAGGCCACCTCTTATCTTAATCCAGTTTTGCATAACCAACACAGTTATTTTAATGAAAAAAAAGTTTTTTATTGATTTTTCAACATTTTACAAGTATAAAATCAGACCAACCGTGTTACAATTTCAATTGATTTACAATTCTTCGTGTTACTAAATACTATGATTAAAGGTATATAACAAAAAGACCACCATACAGCAGACAATAAGTAATGAGTAGATATGCTTAGCACGACTGTTAGTTGACAGTCCTATCCCTAGAAAACCCTTTAATGCTCCATTTAGACCCTCTCTGGAGGAGGACCCGGCTCAGCATTCATGACCTTAAGTTGTTACCAGAATTTCTAGCCCCTACCACGGGAAAATTGGATTCAACTCTTAGAGAGGGGAGAGGGAGATGTGTTGTGACCCACCCAGACTAGCTGGCAGGAGCGGAAGTGGCAGGGGCCAGACTCATAACTCCTTTCCTAGCCTCACTTAGCTCTTCTATCTATTTCTGGCCTCGGTATACATTATCCAGGGCTCCCACATTAGTAGAAACTGTTCTTTTCTATCCAGAATATCTGCGGAGGCGCTGCTCATTTGGTAATAATAGTCAACTTTATTCTTGATTATCAAAAAAGAGGGTACTGTGGTCTTCCAATATCTTGCTATAGTTAGCCTGGTTACAGTGCAAATCAGCGCTACTAATTTGTTTGCATTTCGGGATAGATTTGATAAAGTCTCATGTAACAATGGCTGGGAAGGGGTTAGGTTAATTTGCCTATCTAGGATTTCACTTAGGAGCTCTGATGTTTGGGACCATATGCGTGAAACATGACAGCAGTTCCACCACATATGTGCATATGTGCCGCTTTCATTACAGCCACGTAAACAACTTGTGTTCGCGTGCGCTGCGTGGATTCTCGATGGGTGGAAGTACCATCTGTAAGCTACCTTGAGAAAGTTTTCCTTCAAATGCGCACAAATAGAGAAGGAAGTACCAGACTTCAAAATATCGCACCACTTTTCAGCGGTCCATGTAATATTAAATTCTGTCTCCCATTTTATCATAAATGGTAGTTTATTAAGCTTGGATGGGGTATTAAATAGGATATATAAGTTGGAGATCGCCCCTCTCATTCGTTCAGTGGCCAAACAGAGTCTCTCTAGATAAGAACTAACAGTTAGCTGGTTTTGTCCTAAAACTTCATCTACTCTCGCTCTTAATTGCAGGTAATGAAACCAACTCTCTCTTTCTTGTTTATTTAAATCGGCATATTGATGGAATGTGAATAGCTTGGTGCCTTCCAGGGCATCTGCAATGCGGTACAGGCCCTTGTTTGCCCACTTTTCCTGTGTAGTTAGGTCATAATGAGTAGATAATGTCACTAGGGGGGTCGCCTTCGACCCTTTGGGTATCAAAGTGTATTTGGTTGTTAGTGTTTCCCACAGTGTTAGTGTGTGTGCTATAGTAATAAAGCTTCTCCATTTAGGGGGCCTATCTTTTTTAGCAGTCCACAACAATTTATAAATGGGGTGTATCCTCAACATATCTGATTCTATTTGAACCCATTGAATTCTATCTAATTGGTTATGCCACAGAGAGGACTGTGCCATCCTGGCCGCGTAATAGTACGCTATCAGGGTTGGCATTCCCATCCCCCCTCCTGTTTTATGTCTGAGAAGTGTTTGTTTATTAACTCTGGATCTTCGGTATTTCCAAATGAACGCTACCAGGTCTTTTTGTGTTTTCCGTAACACAGTGGTGGAAACGTTTATAGGTAGTGAACGAAAGATACAAAATTTTGGGTAGTACCATCATCTTAATTGATGTCAACCTGCCATATAGGGAGATGTTTAGTTTGTTCCACCTTGATAATAAATATGAGTGAACATAGGTGTGTAATTCAATTTGTAAAGATGGTCCAGGTTGTTCGGGATTGTGATACCCAAATACTTTATGCCCTTGTCAGCCCAATTAAAATCAAAATTCAAGACCAATAATTTTTTGGTATGTTCTGGGAGATGTGTACTGATTGCCTCGCACTTATCATTGTTAATCTTGTATCCCGAAATGTTGGCGAATCTATTAATCGTGGAGTATACTAGAGGAAGGGAAATCATGGGCTTAGTAATTGACAGAATTACATCATCTGCAAATAGACTGATCTTATGTTCCCTGTCGCCTATCTTAATGCCATTAATATCTACATTTTGCCTGATGCTTGTTGCCAGCGGTTCAATGCATAGGGCGAACAGCAATGGTGATAATGGGCACCCCTGTCTGGTTCCATTAAGAATTTTTATAGGTGAGGATTTATAGCCCGCTATTCTGATGAAGGCGGAAGGGTGGGAGTATATTGCCGTAATTGCTGTACAAAAATTTCCCCTAAAGCCCATATTTTTTAGCACTGCATTAAGGTAATCCCAGTTTACACGATCAAATGCCTTCTCTGCGTCCAATGAAAGAAACAGAGAAGACACATTTTGTTTTGAAGCATAGTCCACAAGATCAATAATTTTCCGAATGTTATCTGGGGCCTCTCTATTACGGATAAAACCCACCTGATCTTGATGGATGAGCTTTGGAAGAATGTCATTTAATCTAGTTGCTAAGATTTTTGTAAATAACTTGATATCCAAATTAATCAGGGAGATGGGTCTATAATTTTTACAGTGTTGTTTACTTTTCCCAGGCTTAGGGATTACTGATATACGAGCCTCAAGAAGTTCCTTGGGGATAGTTCCCCCCTCTAGTATGTGGTTGAAACTCTCAACCAAAATGGGGCCAAGATCCTGTGCAAACGTTTTATAGAAAATACCTGAGTACCCATCGGGGCCTGGCGCCTTACCCATCTTTAAATTTTGTATTGCTATATTCACTTCATGGATGGTTATTGGCGAATTTAGCTTATCTAGGTCTTCTGTTGCTATTTTGGGTAAGTTACAATCCTGTAAGAATGCATTTGTGTCCCTATCCAGTGTGATAGGATTTTTGGATGGGGGCAGGGCATAAAGTTTCTGGTAATACTGGGCAAAAGTGTCAGCAATGGTCTGTGGGTGGTTAGAGATCTGCCCATTTGCCATTTGAATTTGTGGTACTGAGGATGTCCTAGTCATTTCTTTTAATTTAAATGCTAACAGTTTATCAGGTTTGTTGGCTTGTATGAAGTATTGAGTATCAATCAGTTTTAGGGACCTGGTAGCCTCCTTTGTCAACAGCTGATCCAGAGCATTTTCTTTGTCTCTCAGTAGCTTTAATGTTTTGTCATCTAGTGATAACTGGTGCTGTGATTGTAGGTGTTTAATCTCGCTTCTAGTACATTCTAGTTGAGTCAAATACGCTTTATTCTGTTTGTTAGATTCTTTTATTAGAATTCCCCTGGCGAAGGCTTTTAAAGCTCCCCAAATATACAAGGGGTTAGATACTGAGTTTTGATTAAGTGTTAAAAAGTGAGAGATTTCTGTCTGCAAATTTTGCGTAAATAATTTATCTCTGAGCAAAGTTGGGTTTATGGTCCAGCTTCTGCCCCTATAAGGGTCAATTAAGCCACTTAATTTTGTTAGTACTACGTTGTGATCCGACCATGTGGTTGGTATAATATCTGAGGCTAATATCAAAGGGGACATAGTTTGGCTAACCAGAATATAGTCTATTCTTGAGTAAACATTATGTGAGGTGGAGTAGAATGAATAATCTCTTGTTTTTGGGTTTATATATCTCCAGCTATCTACAAGGTTATGGTCAAGAATAAAATCAAACAGAAGCTTCTTGGAACTTTGAGATGGAGATGTGCGTGGGATCGCTGACTTGTCTAGTTCGACATTGGCTACTAAATTGAAGTCTCCCCCTATGATTAAGCGAGATTTTTTCCATGTGGTTAGCATCTTTCCTAACTTAGACAAAAATGGGGCCTGAGATTCATTAGGGGCATATATATTTCCCAGTATAACATGTGTGTCGTGTATCCTGCCCTTAACTATAATGTATCTCCCAGCCTTGTCAATAAGTACCTCGTCCTCCTTAAAATTTAGCTCTGAATGGACCAAAATGGAAACACCGCATTTCTTGGATTGGCAGGTGGCATGAAATTGTGTGGGGTAATTTCTATCCCAATTTTTGGGGGTTTTTATTTTTGTAAAATGGGTTTCCTGCAATAGGATGATGTGGGCTTTCATGGATTTATATGTGTCTAAGGCTTTACGTCTCTTGATGTGGGAGTGTAATCCTCGAACATTATGGGTGACTATATTTAAAGACATTCCCTACCTACGTGTACAGTAAGAGAGTGAGTAAAGAAAAATAAAGAAGACTCCTGAAACACAGGTAGAGAAGCTTACCACTCGTTGGCTGGCCGGGACCCCCTCCCTGTATGAAAGCAGAGCTGTCAAGTCTGTCTCTTGGAACACATAGCTGCTGTAACATACCTCTATGTAATATATTACATGCTAAGATGAGAAAATATGTAACGGTTAGTCTGAGCAATAACAAATCAATGAACAACTGACCTTGTTCGGTCTGAACTTGGATCTTTGATCCAGGAATGCAATATGACATAGCAATAACAAGTAAAATAAAGAAACTAGCAAACATAAATAACTAATACAACAAAAGAAACTTCGGGCATACATTATTGGCATATTGAATACCCATTACCTCGGTTATATAACCAAAACAACTCTGATTCTGGATAAGGGTGAGCCCCATGGCTCTGGACTTATAACAATAACCTAACTATTTGGAAACATTAAGTCCAGGTCAAGAGTCATTTCATTTCTTTCGGGCTTGTTCTCAGAATTTAAGCCCCCCTTAGTGGTGATACTTCCCTTTAGGGAACGTGCAGAATTACAGTCATATCTTGGGATTTATTTCTGCAAGTCAGGTCGGGCTCTCCGGTTCTTGATTTCTCTTCTTAGCCTTCCCATTTTTAAGCACCGGTGTCCAGGTGCGGCTCAAAGCTTTTCTCTGTGGCTTGGGAGACTGTGATGGTGAATGTGATGATTTCTCAATATGAAGCTTGTTTAAGATTGATTGTCCCTCATCAATTGTGGCACAAGAGTATGTTGTTTTGTCTACTGTAAAGGACAACTTGAAGGGGAATCCCCATCTGTATTTAATCTGGGCATTAGCCAGGGCTGCTACTATCGGCTTGAATTCTCTTCTCTTCTTCAGAGTGATAGGGGAGAGATCCGCAAATATTTGAATTTTGTGGTCCTCATAAGTGAACTCTGGAACTCCCCGCACTGCTTGCATAATTCTGTCTTTAATATGGTAATAGTGAAGTTTTGTTATCACATCTCTGTGGGCCCCTGGTGTTGGAGGCTTAACTAAGGCTCGGTGAACTCTATCCATAAGAAGGAATGATGCATCTTCCTCTGGTAATATTTGTTGGAAGATTTGTGTGATAACGTCTTAAAGGTTATTATATTTTTCAGGTAAGTTGCGTATGCGAATGTTCGATCTCCGAGATCGGTTTTCCAGATCTTCCAGATGGTCCTCTAGTTTTTGTATTTGCGCTTGTTGTGCGCTCACTGTTGCTTGTAACTCTGGGATCTCCTCTACTAAGTCATCGACTTTATCCTCAATTGCTGAAGTTCTCTCACCAATGTTAGCAATCTCTTGTGTTAATTCTGAAAGGGCTGCTCTCATTTCTTCATGAAACATTTGTTTTATCTGCTTTAAGAGGGCCTCATTGGAGGAGGTTGATTTCTGGGAGACAATGGGGGGATCCTCCGTGTCTTCTTCTTGTTCCATCCGTTGAGATAGGTCTAGCATAGCCTGTTTCTTTTTCTGTTGTGACTTGGAAAGGCACTCTTTAACCGATTGCGTGCGGCTTTTCATCTTCTAGATGTATCTTCCCAAAGCAGTGAGTGTTGGTTGGTGCTGAGGTTTCCGTGCTTTTGAGATCCTATCGCTCTGATAGCTACGTAGCAGCCCTGGGAGCCTTAATCTTTCAGAGAGCCACTCTGCCCCTTGACTTTACACAGACATGCCCGAAGTAATCTTCATCTAGATCATTTAAGCATTTATTATATCCATTAGTGCTTGAGAGTAGAGGGAGTTTGGCATATAAAAGACAATTTTTTCCTGATAGGGTGAGATGAGTTAGGGCCTGCAGTAATCACCTCTCTTGTTTTCCCTGTTGCCTCAGTTGCTGCGGGCTAGAGGGTAAGAGGGCAGCGGGTGGAATCAGCCCTTATAAGTATTAAATCACCCTATCTAGAGTCCATTTATTTTATGTAGATTATCTAGGAAAAAGTATAGAAAGTCTCTATTTTCTGGGTTCAGCTATTTTTCAGTTAGCACTCACCTCCCCGGGGAGATCTGTCCTCACAGGACCATCACGGGCAGGGGATTTTGGATATGACCCACCAGCAGGCTAACTGGCAGGAAAGGGGTGAGGAGGGAGTGCTATTCTTTCACAAGTAAATAACAGTATAGTTTCGCTGGTGAAGGCAGGTAAAGACAGTTCCAGACTGCTCCAGGTTGCAGGCTAGCTTCCGGTGTCTCTTTTTTCCCCCCTCTACTAGGAGAGATATTGCGTTAAAGCTAGGGCCCAAGTTATATGTTCAGCTCTAAAATTAGTGCAGCCTGTGAGCAAATAATAATGGATGTGGTATGCTGCAAAATTGTGAGGCGTTTTCAGGTCTCTCTCTTTGCTTATTTGCAGCTGAATGTAATGTCTTACATACCCCCAACTAGTCTCCTATAATGTCCCAAATGTCCAGAAAGTATTTGTGTATTAGGATGTCAGAGAGTGCTTAAATGAGTACCTTAAAAATGGCGGTTCGCGCCAAATCCCGTTTTTTTTCTGCTTTCCTTCTACATTGATTGCAGCAGGTCCTGTTGATTGATTGGGGGTAATTGCTTACTGTGTATCTTAGTCGTGACCGGTATTATGGCCTCAGTGATGTTTGAAGGCCTCCGGTGCAACTTTCCGGTCCGGAGTAGGCCGCAGCCCCGGACTCTCCTAGTTTTCTTCTGGAACTCAGACCCGGATCGGATTCCGACTTCCACAACTATGCGGTTTGCAAGCTGGATTCGAGTGTCTAGGCTGAGGGTACCACTCTGTGCTTAGTAATAGCCTTTCAGGTCTATAAAGATCGCTTTTTTGCCAGTTTAATAACTTTTTCTCTCAGGAGCTCCTCAAAAACACTGCTGCATCGATGGCTGGCTAGCTCCGCCCCCCACCAACACAGTTATTTTAATACACTTTTTAGCTCTGTGATTAACTTGTATCTAAGCCTCTGCAGACTGACACCTTTTCTCTTGTTAGGTGTATCCAGTCCACGGATCATCCATTACTTGTGGGATATTCTCCTTCCCAACAGGAAGTTGCAAGAGGATCACCCACAGCAGAGCTGCTATATAGCTCCTCCCCTCCGGTACCGTTTAAAAATAACAAACTTTTGATTGAAGATAAACTACACTAATTCACCACATCTCTCTTGATACTTCCCTTGTCGAGAGCTGCAAGAGAATGACTGGAGGTGGCAGTTAGGGGAGGAGCTATATAGACAGCTCTGCTGTGGGTGATCCTCTTGCAACTTCCTCTTGGGAAGGAGAATATCCCACAAGTAATGGATGATCCGTGGACTGGATACACCACAAGAGAAATAAATTTATCAGGTAAGCATAAATTATGTTTTCTTTCATGTAATTAGCAAGAGTCCATGAGCTAGTGACGTATGGGATATACATTCCTACCAGGAGGGGCAAAGTTTCCCAAACCTCAAAATGCCTATAAATACACCCCTCACCACACCCACAATTCAGTTTTACAAACTTTGCCTCCTATGGAGGTGGTGAAGTAAGTTTGTGCTAGATTCTACGTTGATATGCGCTCCGCAGCAAGTTGGAGCCCGGTTTTCCTCTCAGCGTGCAGTGAATGTCAGAGGGATGTGAGGAGAGTATTGCCTGTTTGAATGCAGTGATCTCCTTCTACGGGGTCTATTTCATAGGTTCTCTGTTATCGGTCGTAGAGATTCATCTCTTACCTCCCTTTTCAGATCGACGATATACTCTTATTTATATACCATTACCTCTGCTGATTTTCGTTTCAGTACTGGTTTGGCTTTCTACAAACATGTAGATGAGTGTCCTGGGGTAAGTAAATCTTATTTTCTGTGACACTCTAAGCTATGGTTGGGCACTTTATTTATAAAGTTCTAAATATATGTATTCAAACATTTATTTGCCTTGACTCAGGATGTTCAACATTCCTTATTTTCAGACAGTCAGTTTCATATTTGGGATAATGCATTTGAATCAATTTTTTTCTTACCTTAAAATTTGACTCTTTTTTCCCTGTGGGCTATTAGGCTCGCGGGGCTGAAAATGCTTCATTTTATTGCGTCATTCTTGGTGCGGACTTTTTTGGCGCAAAAAATCTTTTCTGTTTCCGGCGTCATACGTGTCGCCGGAAGTTGCGTCATTTTTTTGACGTCCTTTTGCGCCAAAAATGTCGGCGTTCCGGATGTGGCGTCATTTTTGGCGCCAAAAAGCATTTAGGCGCCAAATAATGTGGGCGTCTTATTTGGCGCCAAAAAATATGGGCGTCGCTTTTGTCTCCACATTATTTTAGTCTCATTTTTTCTTTGCTTCTGGTTACTAGAAGCTTGTTTTTTGGCATTTTTTCCCATTCCTGAAACTGTCATTTAAGGAATTTGATCAATTTTGCTTTATATGTTGTTTTTTCTCTTACATATTGCAAGATGTCTCACGTTGCATCTGAGTCAGAAGATACTTCAGGAAAATCGCTGTCTAGTGCTGGAACTATCAAAGCTAAGTATATCTGCTGTAAACTTTTGGTAGCTATTCCTCCGGCTGTTGTTTGTATTAATTGTCATGACAAACTTGTTAAAGCAGATAATATTTCCTTTAGTAATGTACCATTGCCTGTTGCAGTTCCTTCAACATCTAAGGTGCAGAATGTTCCTGATAACATAAGAGATTTTGTTTCTGAATCCATCAAGAAGGCTATGTCTGTTATTTCTCCTTCTAGTAAACATAAAAAATCTTTTAAAACTTCTCTCTCTACAGATGAATTTTTAAATGAACATCATCATTCTGATTCTGATGACTCTTCTGGTTCAGAGGATTCTGTCTCAGAGATTGATGCTGATAAATCTTCATATTTATTTAAAATGGAATTTATTCGTTCTTTACTTAAAGAAGTACTAATTGCTTTGGAAATAGAGGATTCTGGTCCTCTTGATACTAAGTCTAAACGTTTAGATAAGGTATTTAAATCTCCTGTGGTTATTCCAGAAGTTTTTCCTGTTCCTAATGCTATTTCTGAAGTAATTTCCAGAGAATGGGATAAATTGGGTAATTCATTTACTCCTTCTAAACGTTTTAAGCAATTATATCCTGTGCCGTCTGACAGATTAGAATTTTGGGACAAAATCCCTAAAGTCGATGGGGCTATTTCTACCTTTGCTAAACGTACTACTATTCCTACGTCAGATGGTACTTCGTTTAAAGATCCTTTAGATAGGAAAATTGAATCCTTTCTAAGAAAAGCTTATCTGTGTTCAGGTAATCTTCTTAGACCTGCTATATCATTGGCTGATGTTGCTGCAGCTTCAACTTTTTGGTTGGAGACTTTAGCGCAACAAGTAACAGATCATGATTCTCATAATATTATTATTCTTCTTCAGCATGCTAATAATTTTATCTGTGATGCCATTTTTGATATTATCAGAGTTGATGTCAGGTTTATGTCTCTAGCTATTTTAGCTAGAAGAGCTTTATGGCTTAAAACTTGGAATGCTGATATGGCTTCTAAATCAACTCTACTTTCCATTTCTTTCCAGGGTAACAAATTATTTGGTTCTCAGTTGGATTCTATTATCTCAACTGTTACTGGTGGGAAAGGAACTTTTTTACCACAGGATAAAAAATCTAAGGGTAAAAACAGGGCTAATAATCGTTTTCGTTCCTTTCGTTTCAACAAAGAACAAAAGCCTGATCCTTCATCCTCAGGAGCAGTTTCAGTTTGGAAACCATCTCCAGTCTGGAATAAATCCAAGCCTTCTAGAAAGGCAAAGCCTGCTTCTAAGTCCACATGAAGGTGCGGCCCTCATTCCAGCTCAGCTGGTAGGGGGCAGGTTACGTTTTTTCAAAGAAATTTGGATCACTTTTGTTCCCAATCTTTGGATTCAGAACATTGTTTCAGAAGGGTACAGAATTGGTTTCAAGATGAGACCTCCTGCAAAGAGATTTTTTCTTTCCCGTGTCCCAGTAAATCCAGTGAAAGCTCAAGCATTTCTGAATTGTGTTTCAGATCTAGAGTTGGCTGGAGTAATTATGCCAGTTCCAGTTCTGGAACAGGGGATGGGGTTTTATTCAAATCTCTTCATTGTACCAAAGAAGGAGAATTCCTTCAGACCAGTTCTGGATCTAAAAATATTGAATCGTTATGTAAGGATACCAACGTTCAAAATGGTAACTGTAAGGACTATCTTGCCTTTTGTTCAGCAAGGGCATTATATGTCCACAATAGATTTACAGGATGCATATCTGCATATTCCGATTCATCCAGATCATTATCAGTTCCTGAGATTCTCTTATCTGGACAAGCATTACCAGTTTGTGGCTCTGCCGTTTGGCCTAGCTACAGCTCCAAGAATTTTTACAAAGGTTCTCGGTGCCCTTCTGTCTGTAATCAGAGAACAGGGTATTGTGGTATTTCCTTATTTGGACGATATCTTGGTACTTGCTCAGTCTTTACATTTAGCAGAATCTCATACGAATCGACTTGTGTTGTTTCTTCAAGATCATGGTTGGAGGATCAATTCACCAAAAAGTTCATTGATTCCTCAGACAAGGGTAACCTTTCTGGGTTTCCAGATAGATTCAGTGTCCATGACTCTGTCTTTAACAGACAAGAGACGTCTAAAATTGATTTCAGCTTGTCGAAACCTTCAGTCACAATCATTCCCTTCGGTAGCCTTATGCATGGAAATTCTAGGTCTTATGACTGCTGCATCGGACGCGATCCCCTTTGCTCGTTTTCACATGCGACCTCTTCAGCTCTGTATGCTGAATCAATGGTGCAGGGATTACACAAAGATATCTCAATTAATATCTTTAAAACCGATTGTACGACACTCTCTAACGTGGTGGACAGATCACCATCGTTTAATTCAGGGGGCTTCTTTTGTGCTTCCGACCTGGACTGTAATTTCAACAGATGCAAGTCTCACAGGTTGGGGAGCTGTGTGGGGATCTCTGACGGCACAAGGAGTTTGGGAATCTCAGGAGGTGAGATTACCGATCAATATTTTGGAACTCCGTGCAATTTTCAGAGCTCTTCAGTCTTGGCCTCTTCTGAAGATAGAATCGTTCATTTGTTTTCAGACAGACAATGTCACTACTGTGGCATACATCAATCATCAAGGAGGGACTCACAGTCCTCTGGCTATGAAAGAAGTATCTCGAATTCTGGTTTGGGCGGAATCCAGCTCCTGTCTAATATCGGCGGTTCATATCCCAGGTATAGACAATTGGGAAGCGGATTATCTCAGTCGCCAAACGTTGCATCCGGGCGAATGGTCTCTTCACCCAGAGGTATTTCTTCAGATTGTTCAAATGTGGGAGCTTCCAGAAATAGATCTGATGGCGTCTCATCTAAACAAGAAACTTCCCAGGTATCTGTCCAGATCCCGGGATCCTCAGGCGGAAGCAGTGGATGCATTATCACTTCCTTGGAAGTATCATCCTGCTTATATCTTTCCGCCTCTAGTTCTTCTTCCAAGAGTAATCTCCAAGATTCTGAAGGAATGCTCATTTGTTCTTCTGGTAGCTCCAGCATGGCCTCACAGGTTTTGGTATGTGGATCTTGTCCGGATGGCCTCTTGCCATCCGTGGACTCTTCCGCTACAACCAGACCTTCTGTCGCAAGGTCCTTTTTTCCATCAGGATCTCAAATCCTTAAATTTAAAGGTATGGAGATTGAACGCTTGATTCTTGGTCAAAGAGGTTTCTCTGACTCTGTGATTAATACTATGTTACAGGCTCGTAAATCTGTATCCAGAGAGATATATTATAGAGTCTGGAAGACTTATATTTCTTGGTGTCTTTCTCATCATTTTTCTTGGCATTCTTTTAGAATTCCGAGAATTTTACAGTTTCTTCAGGATGGTTTAGATAAAGGTTTATCCGCAAGTTCTTTGAAAGGACAGATCTCTGCTCTTTCTGTTCTTTTTCACAGAAAGATTGCTAATCTTCCTGATATTCATTGTTTTGTACAAGCTTTGGTTCGTATAAAACCTGTCATTAAGTCAATTTCTCCTCCTTGGAGTTTGAATTTGGTTCTGGGGGCTCTTCAAGCTCCTCCGTTTGAACCTATGCATTCATTGGACATTAAATTACTTTCTTGGAAAGTTTTGTTCCTTTTGGCAATCTCTTCTGCCAGAAGAGTTTCTGAATTATCTGCTCTTTCTTGTGAGTCTCCTTTTCTGATTTTTCATCAGGATAAGGCAGTGTTGCGAACTTCTTTTGAATTTTTACCTAAAGTTGTGAATTCTAACAACATTAGTAGAGAAATTGTGGTTCCTTCATTATGTCCTAATCCTAAGAATTCTAAGGAGAAATCATTGCATTCTTTGGATGTTGTTAGAGCTTTGAAATATTATGTTGAAGCTACTAAGTCTTTCCGAAAGACTTCTAGTTTATTTGTTATCTTTTCCGGTTCTAGAAAAGGCCAGAAAGCTTCTGCCATTTCTTTGGCATCTTGGTTGAAATCTTTAATTCATCTTGCCTATGTTGAGTCGGGTAAAACTCTGCCTCAAATGATTACAGCTCATTCTACTAGGTCAGTTTCTACTTCCTGGGCGTTTAGGAATGAAGCTTCGATTGATCAGATTTGCAAAGCAGCAACTTGGTCCTCTTTGCATACTTTTACTAAATTCTACCATTTTGATGTATTTTCTTCTTCTGAAGCAGTTTTTGGTAGAAAAGTACTTCAGGCAGCGGTTTCAGTTTGAATCTTCTGCTTATGTTTTTCATTAAACTTTATTTTGGGTGTGGATTATTTTCAGCAGGAATTGGCTGTCTTTATTTTATCCCTCCCTCTCTAGTGACTCTTGCGTGGAAAGATCCACATCTTGGGTAATCATTATCCCATACGTCACTAGCTCATGGACTCTTGCTAATTACATGAAAGAAAACATAATTTATGTAAGAACTTACCTGATAAATTCATTTCTTTCATATTAGCAAGAGTCCATGAGGCCCGCCCTTTTTTTGGGGTGGTTATGATTTTTGTATAAAGCACAATTATTCCAATTCCTTATTTTATATGCTTTCGCACTTTATCACCCCACTTCCTGGCTATTCGTTAAACTGAATTGTGGGTGTGGTGAGGGGTGTATTTATAGGCATTTTGAGGTTTGGGAAACTTTGCCCCTCCTGGTAGGAATGTATATCCCATACGTCACTAGCTCATGGACTCTTGCTAATATGAAAGAAATGAATTTATCAGGTAAGTTCTTACATAAATTATGTTATTTCAGTTCTCTTGACAAACTTGCATTTTCACTAATCAGTTCTGACTCATAAATAACACCATGTGAATGAGCATAATGTTATCTAAATTACACACATGAACTAGAACTATCTAACTGTGAACAAGTCAAGATACACTGCGATAAGAGGCGGCCTTCAGTTGCTAAGAACTCAGCCTATGAGCCTACCTAGCTTTAGCTTTCAACGAAGAATACAAAAAGAACAAAGCAATTTGATGATAAAGGTAAATTGGAAAGTTGTTCAGAATTGCATGCCCTATCTGAATCTCCCTTTAAGAGCAGTATATTCTATGCACACCAACATTCCAAGCTGTAGACACTTAATATAATGAATAACATGCTATAGTAGAGCAGGACTGTCTAGCTGGTGGACCAAAATTAATGGTTCTATAAGAGGTTTTTCTATCTTGAGACTAGAATGCAGCTTTACTTGTTCATTAAAATAGTGAGGGGGTGTTGAGTCATGGAGTTTAGAGGCAAAAATGAAATGCCACCAAGTTTTTAGAACACACATATGAGTAGCTTCCTCACATGCCTATTTGAAGATAATATATATATATATGTTATGCCATGTTCGATAAAATATATATATGTTCTGCTATGTTAGATAAAATAATTTTTTGTTTTCCCTTCCAGCTTTCCCTTAAGTGTCGTGCTCCAGAAGTGTGCAACTATGTGTACCAAGTGTATGATTCCATACTGAAGATCTGATTATGAAGATTCAATGATAACCCTTATACAATGTATATTAACTATGTTTCCCAAGTACTGTGTGTCACTGTTACCTTCATTACAACTTATTGGATAGTCCATCCCATGATATACAAACTCTGGTGTCAGGACTGCAAACACAGTAGTAGTAAGTCAGTAACATGTTACCTATTAAGAGGCAGGCAGGATACTGCAGAGAGTGCAATAGAAGCGTCTTTATTTAGTATGTTAATGCACGGAGACTATAATCTAAAGCTCTATGTTCATTACGATTTAATCATGTACCATCTTTCACGTATGGGAAAGTAATCCATTACTTTTCTTGTTTCTGTACCATTGTTGTACTACACTATGAATTTATATTCTGTTTGCAATGTGTAAACAGTTCCTTACAAATATAAGTACAATCCATATAAAATGCAGAGTGATTGTCAGTGTTTTTGTAGTTCTGTACTTCTATTATGTACTTTACAAGATCTAGTATCCATTATTTTGGAGACTTTGTCTGCAAAAGCCCAATGATAAGATAATAGTTTAAGCCCTTTTTTGTGCTTGATAAAGTCTACCCATAGCCATATTTGTGTCACTTTCCAGTTATTAAACCACTGATCTCCTCCACATTCCATGCCATTGTCTCTTGTGTATCATGCTGGACAAAAATCTTGTATATCATATAAGACAATCTCCTAAAATGGAGCAAAAAAGTTAATTAAACAAATAAATAAATGCGTTGGAATTTTTATTCTAGGGGGCTCTACTAGTTTTTGTTTTTCTCTTAATTTATAATTTGCATATTATTTTGGAATACTCAGTTTCAAGCTGCTTTAAAACCATATTGAAAAAGTAATTGATTGCTTTGGACTAGATATTTATAACCGACAAACAAGTATTTTTGTCTGAGCTATATGTTTGCCAAATGCAATTATTTCCCCATGCCAACAAAAGAAACTCATGACTCAAACTATAGGAGAGCATGTCTATGATTAAATTTTGCCTTACGTCTATTGCTTGTCTTGGTCTCCAACTTTGTTGGCTTACTCTGTATAGTGTTTGTGTACTCTCTCTTATTTGGAACCCTAGGCACTTCTAGTATCACTGAGCAGACATGTTTTAATGTTTTTTTTAATGAAGTTCATATCAAGGTCATACAACAGATTAAAAATAGTTCCTATATCACATTAAGCAAAATGTCAGGTTTACATTGATTACGTACAACAAAATGGAACAATGAAAAATAAGAATAGGGTTATACAATTGTCATGTGAACATTATATAAGCAGCGTGCCAATCCATCTACAGACCTCCCAGATGAAACCAAATGCTGCTCTTGGACTTCCAAAAATAGAAGAAATTTTGGAGCAATGGGGGTTCATATGAAACTAAGGAGACCGCTTTTGGGTCTTAAATAATAAACCTCTGTTTTAATAATAATGAGAATATATATTTTAACAAAAGGAACCTTCTGAACCTATCTATAGGTCACTTACACACCTTCTGAACCCAGTATTTATTTTTTAACAGAAGGCAACATGATTCAACAAGAATATCTATAAATGAAATATGGTTGATTATCCCCTCATAGGTTATCAAAAGTAACAGTAAAAGAGGTTTCTCCCACGGAAAGCAGTGGCCTTTCCAAGATCACTTAATGGAAATAAAGTGGTAGTGGTGGGGGGGGGGGGGCTAAGGGGACTAATATAGAATAAGTAGTATAAAAATGATAAATATGACTAGGCTCATAGTCACCAAGGACAACCAAACCATAACCATCACTACACCCTCTCAGGGTACGACTCTACTGGCCTCATGGGGTCTTCTTGTGGACCCTCTCAATACCCGGGCTCAATCTCAAACTGCCCTGAGAGCCTCAGCCCCTGAATGGTCGACAAAAGAACAGAGAATAAAAAGGCCTAAGACACAACACCCACAGCCTTCTCTGGGACACTCTGAGCCCACTGAGTAGACCTCTGCGGAAATCATGCGTCCTGGTTCAGAAGTTAGTTGACCCTGGGGTCTCTCCTGATGGCTCTCGCTACCTGGCCTACATCTCTGCTAAGATGGGGCTGTAGTGAGACCTGTTGATCTGTTAAATTGTTTACTTATGGAATAAGTTATATATAATAAGTTATGATAAGTTATGCTACTTGTTGTTTTGTATTTGTTAAGGTTTAAGCACTTTATACTCTGATAAAATTACTCTTAGAGCAGGGCTGACGTTTCTACTCCGATGTGCTAGCTCCGGAGTTGTTTTCTCAACCCCCCAACTGAAGCCCACTCTAGGGCTCATCTGAGGTGGACTACTTCCACCACTCCAGAGGCACTCCCTAGTGCCTTCCTTCCCTACTTACTTACCCTCCCTCTCTCTCTCCCCCTTTCTGTCCCCCTGACCCAGAACCTCTTACTCCCTTCCTTCAATTCTTAATCATTACTATCTATGACAGGCTCTCCTTTGAGGTTTCTTACTCAAAACGTAAGAGGACTTAATACTCCCTTTAAGAGAAGTCTTTTACTGCGCTCACTGAAACACCACAACCCTGATGTGGTGTTCCTACAGGAGACCCATTGGCTCAAAGACGAACCGATTAGACTCTCCTCTAGAGATTATACACATATTGAGTACGCTCCCTTCACAAAAAAAGCTACGGGTACTGCAATCCTCCTCCACAGGAGGCTAGCCATTGAGTCAATCTTGACTGTTAAAGATCCACAAGCCAGATATATCATTCTAATTTGTAACATTAATCATGTGCTCTACACACTTGCATCAGTTTACCTACCCAACACTCATCAACCTAAGTGCCTCAAACACATACTTCATATCATCTCCCAACATCAACAAGGTAGGGTTATTATCTCGGGCGATTTCAATATGACCTGGGAACCCAGATTAGACAGGACAGCCTCTGACAAGGCTGGGGCCCTTTCTCCTAATGAACGACTGGCAGCAAACTTCCGTACCCTCATGACGGGTTCAGGGTTATTTGATATCTGGAGGTCTATCCACACTCAAGACCGAGACTACACGCACTATTCACACTCACACCGACAATACTCACGCCTCGACTACATATTCTCCACAGCAGGCTCTCTAGACCTAGTTACTAACGCGTCCATCCATATCTGCCATTGGTCAGACCATGACTGCGTTATCATTGACCTCATCTCTACCAATACCACCCGCTCTAGACCCTCCTGGCGCATGCCCCACCACTTACTACAGGATATTCCTTTTAGGGAGAAACTACGCACGGAAATTGGGCATTTCCTTAAAGTTAACGACCGGGCACAGGTAGCTGATGATACCCTATGGGGAGCTGCTAAAGCAACCATAAGAGGCTTCATGATATCTGAACAAGCTAAACTTAGAAGGCAAGCGGGTCTCTCGCTGGCTCAGTCTCACATTAAGCTCAGAGAACTTGAAGGCCAAAATAGAACTAAACCTACTGCCCCCCTAACAGCCCAAATAATCGATATTAAAAACCACATTTCCCAACTAGAACTTCGGAGAACACAGGATAACCTAACCAAACTCAAACAACTATACTTTTATAAGGGCAACAGGGCGGACACCCTTTTAGCCAGGAAACTCAGGAATAGAACTAGTATTTCACGTATACATGGTATTGTTAGGGAAGGCTCTCTCCTTAAAATCCCCTCGCGTATAGGGGAATCTTTTGCTGAGTTTTACTCTAAACTATATAATATAGAAAAATCCGAGAACCCCCCCGTAACCCCGGAAGATTCCATTTGTGAATATTTAAAATCTCTAAACCTTCCGTCCCTCTCACCCGATCAAAGTGATACTCTAAATTTGCCATTCTCTCTTAGAGAAGTTCAACAAGTTATTAAAAATTCTAAATCATTCAAATCACCTGGACCGGATGGCTTCCCCGTACACTTCTATAAAACTTATAACCAAGAAATGTCCCCCCTACTTCTTAGACTCTTCAATCTAGCTAGAGAAGAGGGTAAATTCAAGAGTGAATTCCTTGTAGCCACCATTGTAACTATACTAAAACCTGGTAAAGATCCCTCCCTCTGCACCAGCTACAGGCCAATCTCACTAATCAATACTGATATTAAATTTTTCTCTAAAATCTTAGCCAATCGTATCGCCAACCTTCTCCCCTCTCTAATCAACCCAGATCAGGTGGGATTTATCCCTAAAAGGGAGGGCCCGGATAACACTAGACGTCTCTTGAATATTATGGCTCTGTCTTCCAGTATGAACAAGCCCGTGGCAATTATATCATTAGATGCAGAAAAGGCCTTTGATCGGGTGAGATGGCGATTCCTGTGGGAAGTACTTAACACCCTTAAGTTCCCAAGTTCCCTGTTGGACGCAATCAAAGCTTTATATTCTACTCCCTCCGCTACGGTAAAGGGTATCGGCTTCCAAACTCCCCCTTTTCAAATCTCCAACGGGACTAGACAGGGCTGTCCCTTATCACCCCTCCTTTTTGCACTGGCCATTGAGCCGTTGGCAGAAAAAATCAGACTTGACCCACATATGAGTGGCATCACCCTATGTGGCACTAAACACAACATAGCCTTATTTGCTGACGACATTACCCTGTTCTCGTCAGACCTCGCGACCACCCTACCTAGACTCCTACTATTAGTCAGGGAATTCGGTGCTCACTCTCATTATAAACTAAATATCTCTAAAACTGAGATTTACACCCAAGGCTTTCAGAACTCGTATATTGCCCCCTTAAAGATTAAATACCCGTATAAATGGTCGGAATCTTCAGTGACCCATTTGGGAGTTAGACTGTCCAACGACTTCCCCCGGGTTATCAGGGACAACTACCTCCCCCTACTGTCAGACCTTCGTTCCCTCAATGAGAAGTGGAACCTCTCCCAAGTCTCTTGGCTTGGACGAATCGCTGCCCTAAAAATGTCCTTCCTTCCTCGACTCACATATTTATTCCGTTGTCTGCCAATCAAAGTTCCCAGGCTTATCCTACTGCAGTTTCAGAGTGAGGTTACTAAGCACATCTGGCAGGGTAAACCCCCAAGGGTGGCGCAGAGAATCTTACAGTTGCCTCGGTCACAGGGAGGTCTGGGCTCTCCCTCGATAGTAAAATACTATGAGGGAGCCATGCTCACCCATGTCTCTCAATGGGGAGCTTCACAGTCTTCTTCTAAATGGAAGTCTATTGAGCAGGCCTCCTTGCCCTTCAACCTAACCCTACGGGACCTGATCTGGACGCCTGCACACTGTCGCAGGGACTTGTTCCTAATAAATCCTATCATTCGGGAATGCCTGCAATTCTGGGATAAAATCCGCCACTCCACACAGGCTGCTCCCCACCCCTCTCCCATAGCCTCCTTGCCCGGCCTATTAGTGGGACTACAGGATGCCCATCCATCCAAATGGTCCCAATTAGGAATACTGACGGTTTCGGATCTTTGGCTTCCGACACCGGAATGTGGATTCAAATCTGATTCACAGCTCGGAGCAGACGGAGCATTGCCCCACATTCTGAAATTTGAATATCTTAGAGTTAAAAACTTCTTGATCTCCTGGGGCTTTAAGCCTCAGTCAAATCGGCCCTTAACCTTGTGGGAGTCCACCTGGAAACAGGGTGAGAGGCTCCACAGACCCCTCTCCAGGCATTACACTCTGTTGAACTCTGAACCATCCTCAGACCTGGCTCCACATCTAGTAAAGTGGGGATCCTTGCTGAACAGAACTTTTACAGCAACCGATTGGGAACAGGCGCTTGAACGAACCAAAAAAACTATACATTGCATCACCCTTTTTGAAACTTTTTATAAGTTGGTGGCCCACTGGTACTATGTGCCCACCAGGTTAGCTAAAATATATTCTGGCACATCCCCGTACTGTTGGAGAGGTTGTGGCCAGAGAGGGGACTCCCTACACATTTGGTGGGAATGTCCCAAAATACGCCCCCTGTGGCTTAAATGTTTCAGAGTCCTTCCCAAATTAGGAATTTCCCTACATAATTCTCCAGCAGTAGCTCTCCTACACATAGGCACTCATTCCATTCCCAAACATCATGCTTGCATAAGTATCTACCTATTCATGTCCATCAAACACCTGATAGCCTCTGACTGGAAGTCAGAATCCCCCCCCAGCTGGGCGAGAGTCTGCTCCTATATGGCCTACTTATACACCATGGAAAAAAGCATATTTTACAATCTAGGCAACTCTGACCTATTTGAGCTTATATGGGCCGACTGGCAAGTTATTTACGACACAACTTGGAGACCCAATGTTCTCTCTCCCTCTTAGCCCTTCTGGACGGATTAGGGAGCCTGAGCTAGAGATAGACCTGTCCAGAATTAATCTCCTCCCTCTCGACGTGACCACTCTAGATTAATGATATACTTCCCAAACCCTCTGCTTCTCCTACACCCTTCTTATTTCTATTCTTTTATCCCCCCCTTCTTTTCCGCCCGGGTGGGAACTACTTAGTTCTCCCCCATCTGTATTACAAAACCTCATTATATGTTTTAAATTAACCACTGTACATGCGGAATTCTTGTGTACTACTCATTATACATCTCAAAAAGTGTGTTTACAGACCATTTAGAGGATGTTATGAGTCCTCGAATTGCTAATCTTGTTTATGTTCTGTTCCCTTCTCTCATTGTATGCATATTATTATTTGTAAGAATGATAAGCTAAATAAAGCTCTTTTGAAACTCAAAAAAAAAAAAATGATAAATATGGCTCAGCATATGAAATAAATTACCTCTTAGTTTGTAGTGTCTGAGCAATGTTAGGACACCACACTAGCAAATTATTTAAAAGCAGCAATCTGTCTTGCTAGAGTTGCTAAAACTTAAAATATTTAGAGATGCTCATTAAGGGTAATGAAATTGGTAAGGTAGATGGGGATCATAGTTGTGACTCAAATATACATAATTTAAAGTTAAAGGAACCAAGATAAAGACCTAAAGATGATGTCAAGAAATCATCCTATTTGACTTGTATCTGTTAATAAAGCTGCATTAATAACAACAACAACTTTAGCACATTTGCATTGTTTATGTAATAAATTGGTTGTATCAGCTGAGTACTAAACCCATAAATTGTGAAGACCTTATGTATAGGAAACCCTAGTTCCAAAAATCAGAGTGAGCACTATCCCTGGCTGTAAAACTTGATGGTGCAGACATTAAAAGTTACCTAAGTACAGTATTATACAGCTGTAGGCAAAAAGGATCCTCGGATTAACATTATGATTGTCACACCGCTCCGGCAACGCCCTTTTAAAGCTAATGGGACGGAAAGAGGATCTCTATCTAGGATATTATCAAGGCAAAATATAGGTACTTACATTGCTATGTTATAAAACTAGAATCATTCCTATAGTTGTCTAGTTGGTAGAAGGCAACTCTGAAGTGAGCAGGTAGCATGGGAGAATACTATTAACGAAAAAGCAACTGATTATAATGCAATTGGAGTACTTGCAGACCTCTCCTGGTATCATATACAGGCAGTACTGGCTAAAAATATGAAAGATCTCATAATATGTTCAGCATTAATGGACTAGAGATTCTTGAGTCTTGAGACTAGATTAGTGAAGTTTCTTCAATGGTACATAACATTAGTAAATGCTAATAACTGCCAGGTAAATAAAGCGTTCCTAGCTAGTGTCACTGTCTGTAATGCAATTTCTAAAGGGAGATGAAAACTCCAGAAGATGCATAAGTAATGAAATGAACAAATAATCTTAAGCGGCCATTACGCTGAGAGACAAAAATGTTAAGACAATTACAATCCTCATAAATAGTACTCTCACACATAAGTATGATGATAAGGGAATGGCTAATACTTTTGTTTTGTATAAGACCCTAAGAAACATATAGACAGCTGTATAGTTCCAAAAAACAGTAATTGAGACTGATAGACCTACTGGTGTGGGCTTCAATGGGTACTAACAAAGGTCTTTCAGAAGTAATTTTGCAAGACCTCTTAGCCTATTCCTAGGTGACGGGAAACATTACCCGCTGTGGAGTAAACATTCTCGCCGATCGCACTAACAAGGATCGGTGCAAGATATAATTGGCAACTCACTGTAATCTGCTGGGGCCATATATCCTTCCTTCTATCTTGAGCGACAGCAACCGGGTTTTGTGCTAAAGGGCATCATTCTGGAGCGAGACAAGGCATATTTGGGTCTCCGTACTGTCAGGCTTTGGCATAGGAACCGCAAATTTGATATCAAAGAGCTCTATAGCCCCAGCATAGCAGGAGGTAGGTATCATGTGGAGCCCTCTATTACCTGTAGTGCTATCTGCAACTGGTATGCCCTCCGAAGCTGTTAAAAATGTTACCCCCATGCATGGTCTGGGTGATCGTTAGATTTCTATCAGATGCATAAACTTTACTGTTGTCATATGGATGATCCTCAGGAGCAGTTAGAGAGGTGCTTGCGGGAGAAATTGCTAAGGCAGTATAAAATACTTCTCTAAGAGTGTCTGAGAAGGCCTAATGGTAATAGGAGAGCAAGCTTATTTCACTGAGTGAGTAGCATCCATGGTTGGTATGTCCGTATCAGGATAATCAGCTTGTAGTTTTGTAGAGAAAGTTCTTACAGTGTCTTGCAGGATATCACTACACAATAATGACAGACATATGCTGGTACCCTGCTGGGGGGGTTAAGTTATAGGACACAACCCGTAGAATATTCTGGTAGGCTGAAGCAGACACCAAATCCTAAAAATATCATTCAAAAGGGCTTTCTCTGCGGCAAAATATTTAGTAACAAGTTAAAATGAGCTTTATATGCAGAATGATGCAAAGATATGGAGCAGCAAACAATCTTGCTACTTATAATGGCCACGCCTGGAAGTTCCCCCATTTTTTAATAAATATTTATTATATTTGCTGTGGGATACGGTTTACCTACCAGTATAAAAAGTAGGTGTGTGCATACCATAGAGCATATATTGTATGTATGTTGGTGCCAGATATTCTGGTTGGTGCTATGATATATATATAATATATCAAATACTGCATATAGATTTTAAGTAAAATAAAATTATACAAATATTAATAAATCTACAGTATCAGCTTTATGTGACTTTCCCTATATGCTAACAATAAATGAAGTAGCATATTTTGGAATAAAAAACAGAATTAAAACAAGACTTTCATTTTATTTATATATATATATATATATATATTTCTTTCATGTAATTGGCAAGAGTCCATGAGCTAGTGACATATGGGATATACAATCCTACCAGGAGGGGCAAAGTTTCCCAAACCTCAAAATGCCTATAAATACACCCCTCACCACACCCACAATTCAGTTTTACAAACTTTGCCTCCTATGGAGGTGGTGAAGTAAGTTTGTGCTAAGATTTCTACGTTGATATGCGCTTCTCAGCATTGTTGAAGCCCGGTTCCTCTCATAGTACAGCGAATGTCAGAGGGACGTGAAGGGAGTATCACTTATTGAATACGATGATTTCCCTAACGGGGGTCTATTTCATGGGTTCTCTGTTATCGGTCGTAGAGATTCATCTCCTACCTCCCTTTTCAGATCGACCATATACTCTTAAATTACCATTACCTCTACTGATAACTGTTTCTGTACTGGTTTGGCTATCTGCTATATGTGGATGGGTGTCTTTTGGTAAGTATGTTTTTTATTACTTAAGGCACCCCAGCTATGGTTTGGCACTTTATGCATTTATATAAAGTTCTAAATATATGTATTGTACTTATATTTGCCATGAGTCAGGTTCATGTATTTCCTTCTGCAGACTGTCAGTTTCATATTTGGGGAATATAAACATCTTTTAAAAGTGAAATTTATTTCTTACCTGGGGTTTAGTCTTTTTTTCAATTGACTACTTCTTACAAATTGCGGGCGGTATTAGGCCCGCGGGTGCGAAAAATGCTAAACTTTATTGCGTCATTTTTTGGCGCGAAAAGGTACGTCTATGACACAAGTTAGTAATTTCTGGCGTCATACTTGACACCGAGACCTTTCACACGGTTGCGTCATTAGTGACGCAAGTGTGTCATTTCCGGTTATTTTTTGGCGCCAAAAAAGTTTAGTTACGTTGTGCGTCATTTTTTGGCGCCAAACTTTTTCATTATTTCAATACCCCATTGATGTTTGCCTCTTGATTTTTTTCTCTATCAGAGGGCTATACTATTTGCATTTTTTCCCATTCCTGAAACTGTCATATAAGGAAATAGATAATTTTGCTTTATATGTTGTTTTTTCTCTTACATTTTGCAAGATGTCTCACTTTGACCCTGCCTCAGAAGCTTCTGTTGGAACATTGCTGCTTGACATCGGTTCTACAAAAGCTAAGTGCATTTGTTGTAAAGTTGTAGAAATTATGTCGCCGAATGTGATTTGTAATAGTTGTTTTGATAAACTTTTACATTCAGATAATGTGTCCATCAGTAATAGTACATTGCCAGTTGCAGTTTCTTCAACTTCTAATGTGCATAATATACCTATAAATTCTTAAAGAATTTGTTTCCGATTCTATTCTGAAGGTTTTGTCTGCATTTCCACCTTCAAATAAATGTAATAGGTCTTTTAAAACTTCTCATTTAGTTGATGAAATTTTAAATGACCAACAATATGATAATTTATCCTCTTCTGATGAGGATCTATCTGATTCAGAAGATCCTCCTCAGACATTGACACTGACAAATCTACTTATTTATTTAAAATTGAGTATATGCGTTCTTTATTAAGAAGTGTTAATTACTTTGGATATTGAGGTAACCAGTCCTCTTGACGTTCAGTCTAATAAACATTTAAATGCTGTTTTTAAAACCTCCTGTGGTTTCTCCAGGAGTTTTTTTCCTATTTTCTGATATGATTCTAAGGAATGGAATAAGCCAGGTACTTCTTTTATTCCTTTTTTAAGGTTTAAAATATTGTATCCTTTGCCAGCAAAATTTATAGAGTTTTGGGAAAAGATCCCCAAAATTGATGGGGCTATTTCTACTCTTGCTAAACGTACTACTATTCCTATGGTAGATAGTACTTCCTTTAAGGATCCTTTAGATAGGAAGCTTGAATCTTATCTAAGGAAGGCCTATTTATATTCAGGTCATCTTCTCAGACCTGCAATTTCTTTGGCTGATGTTGCGGCTGCATCAACTTTCTGGTTGGAGAATTTAGCGCAACAAGAATTGGATTCTGACGTATCTAGCATTATTTGCTTACTGCAACATGCTAATCATTTTATTTGTGATGTTAGATCCATGTCTTTAGCTATATTAGCTAGAAGAGCTTTGTGGATTAAATCTTGGAATGCTGATATGACATCTAAATCTAGATTACTATCTCTTTCTTTCCAAGGTAATAATTTATTTCGTTCTCAGTTGGATTCTATTATTTCAACTGTTACTGGGGGGAAAAGGAGTTTTTCTGCCTCAGAATAAAAAACCTAAGGGTAAATCTAAGGCTTCTAACCGTTTTCGTTCCTTTTGTCAGAATAGGGAATGAAAACTCTATCCTCCCCCCAAGGAATCTGCCTCCAGTTGGAAACCTTCCTCAAATTGGAATAAATCCAAGCCTTTTAGGAAACCAAGTCAGCCCCTAAGTCTGCATTAAGGTGAGGCCCTCATTCCAGCTCAGCTGGTAGGGGGCAGATTAAGGTTTTTCAAGGATATTTGGATAAAATCTGTTCAAAATCAATGGATTCAGAGCATTGTCTCTCAAGGGTATCGAATAGGATTCAGACCTCCTGTGAGAAGATTTTTTCTCCCATGTATCCCAGTAAAATCCAGTTAAAGCTCAGGCTTTCCTGAACTGTGTTTCAGACCTGGAGTCTTCAGGGGTAATCATGCCAGTTCCTCTTCTGGAACAAGGTTTGGGGTTTTATTCAAATCTATTCATTGTCCCAAAGAAGGAAAATGTATTCAGACCAGTTCTGGATCTGAAAATTTTGAATCGTTATGTTAGAGTACCAATTTTCAAGATGGTGACTATAAGGACTATTCTGCCTTTTGTTCAGCGAGGACATTATATGTCTACAATTGACTTGCAGGATGCATACCTTCATATTCCGATTCATCCAGAACATATTTCTGAGATTCTCTTTTCTAGACAAGCGTTACCAATTTGTTGCTCTGCCATTTGGCCTAGCAACCGCTCCAAGAATCTTTTCAAAGGTTCTGGGTGTCCTACTCTCTGTAATCAGAGAACAGGGTATTGCAGTGTTTCCTTATTTGGACAATATCTTGGTACTAGCTCAATCTTTACGTACTGCAGAATCTCACAGGAATCACCTTTTTAGGCTTCCAGATAGATTGTGTCCATGACTCTGTCTCTAACAGACAAGAGACGTTTAAAATTGGTTGAAGCCTGCCGGCACCTTCAGTCTCAGTCATTCCCTTCAGTGGCTATGTGCATGGAAGTTTTAGGTCTCATGACTGCAGCATTAGACGCGATTCCCTTTGCTCATTTTCACATGAGACCTCTTCAGCTTTGTATGCTGAATCAATGGTGCAGGGATTATACAAAGATATCTCAATTTAATATCCTTAAATCCCAATGTACGACACTCTCTGACATGGTGGATAGATCACCATCATTTAGTTCAAGGGGCTTCTTTTGTTTGGCCAACCTGGACTGTGATCACGACAGATGCGAGTTTTTCAGGTTGGGGAGCTGTTTGAGGATCTGTGACAGCACAAGGGGTTTGGAAATCTCAAGAGGCGAGATTTCCAATACATATTTTAGAACTCCGTGCAATTCTCAGAGCTCTTCAGTTTTGGCCTCTGTTAAAGAGAGAAACGTTCATTTGTTTTCAGACAGACATTATCACAACAGTGGCATATGTCAATCATCAGGGTGGGACTCACAGTCCCCAAGCTATGAAAAAAAGTATCTCAAATACTTGTTTGGGGCGGAATCCAGCTCCTGTCTAATCTCTGCGGTGCATATCCCTGGTGTAGACAGTTGGGAAGCGGATTATCTCAACCGCTAGACTTTACATCTAGGGGAGTGGTTTCTCCATCCAGATGTTTTTTTCTCAGATTGTTTAGATGTGGGGTCCTCCAGAGGTAGATCTCATGGCCTCTCATCTAAACAAGAAACTGTGGATGCGCTGACACTTCCTTGGTTTTATCATCCTGCTTATATCTTCCCGCCTTTAGTTCTCCTTCCATTAGTGTTTTCCAAAATCATCATGGAACAGTCTTTTGTGTTGCTGGTGGCTCCAGCATGGCCACACAGGTTTTGGTATGCGGATCTGGTTCGGATGTCCAGTTGCCCGCCTTGGCCTACTATCTCAAGGTCCGTTTTTCCATCAGGATCTCAAATCATTAAATTTGAAGGTATTGAAAATTGAATGCTTAGTTCTAAGTCATAGAGGTTTCTCTGACTCATTGTTTAATACTATGTTACAAGCTCGTAAATCTGTCTCTAGAAAGATTTATTATAGAGTTTGGAAGACTTACATTTTATGTTCTCATAAATTCTCCTGGCATTCTTTTAGAATTCCTAGAATTTTACAGTTCCTTCAGGATGGTTTGGATAAGGGTTTATCTGCAAGTTCCTTGAAAGGACAAATCTCCGCTCTTTCTGTTTTATTTCACAGAAAGATTGCTATACTTAATGATATTCACTGTTTTGTACAGGCTTTAGTTCGTATTAAGCCTGTCATTAAATCAATTTCTCCTCCTTGGAGTCTTAATTTGGTTCTGAAGGCTTTACAGGCTCCTCCATTTGAGCCTATGCATTCTTTGGACATTAAACTACTTTCCTGGAAAGTGTTGTTCCTTTTGGCTATTTCTTCTGCTAGAAGAGTTTCTGAGCTATCTGCTCTTTCTTGTGAGTGTTGCGGACTTCTTTTCAATTTTTACCTAAGGTTGTGAATTCGAACATTAGTAGAGAAATTGTTGTCCCTTCCTTGTGTCCTAATCCTAAGAATTCTTTGGAGAGATCCTTACATTCTTTGGATGTGGTAAGAGTTTTGAAATATTATGTGGAAGCTACTCAAAATTTCAGGAAGACTTCCAGTTTATTTGTTTTATTTTCTGGTCCTAGGAAAGGTCAGAAAGCTTCTGCAATTTCCTTGGCTTCTTGGTTGAAACTTTTGATTCATCAAGCTTATTTGGAGTCGGGTCAAACCCCGCCTCAGAGAATTACAGCTCATTCTACTAGATCAGTCTCCACTTCGTGGGCTTTTAAGAATGAAGCTTCAGTTGATCAGATTTGCAAAGCAGCAACTTCGTCCTCTTTGCATACATTTACTAAATTCTACCATTTTGATGTATTTGCTTCTTCGGAAGCAGTTTTTGGTAGAAAAGTTCTTCAGGCAGCTGTTTCAGTTTGATTCTTCTGCTTTTGATTTAAGTTTTTTTCTTTCAATAGTGAAAATAACTTATTCTTTGGGTTGTGGATTCTTTTTTCAGCGGAATATGGCTGTTTTTATTTTATTCCCTCCCTCTCTAGTGACTCTTGAGTGGAAGACTCCACATCTTGGGTATTGATATCCCATATGTCACTAGCTCATGGACTCTTGCCAATTACATGAAAGAAAACATAATTTATGTAAGAACTTACCTGATAAATTCATTTCTTTCATATTGGCAAGAGTCCATGAGGCCCACCCTTTTTATGGTGGTTATGATTTTTTGTATAAAGCACAATTATTTCCAAATTTCCTTTGTTGATGCTTTCTACTCCTTTCTTTATCACCCCACTGCTTGGCTATTCGTTAAACTGAATTGTGGGTGTGGTGAGGGGTGTATTTATAGGCATTTTGAGGTTTGGGAAACTTTGCCCCTCCTGGTAGGATTGTATATCCCATATGTCACTAGCTCATGGACTCTTGCCAATATGAAAGAAATGAATTTATCAGGTAAGTTCTTACATAAATTATGTTATATATATATATATATATATATATATATATATATACACACACACACACTATAACTGTATTTACTGTAAATATATCGCATTCCAATGTTCTGCACATAGCAGAATATGTTCTATGTATTTATAGATATTCATATATATATAATCAAATATATATAGGTATAGATATATATTGTACCAAAAATACAATTAGCTATATGGTATGATATTTATGAATAAATAGAACATATTCTGTTATCTAAAGAACATTGCAATATAAAATATTCACATTTTCAGTTCAGGTTAGCGCAAATGAGAATATGCAATTGTGTTTGTGCGAGAGTTGGCTGTTTTTACACTTTTTTCCCCCATTGACTTCTATGAGGGAATACGTGAACGCGCACGCTATAATCTAACTTCGGATTTTTGCGTTTGTCGGGTTGCGGCGAGAGCGAAAACAGTTTACTTACAAACTCTTAATACGAGCGCAACCAGACAAGCTCAAAAATCTAACTTCTAGCACAATTAACGCTCAAGCGGGAGCGTTAATTTGCAATCCACTCGTAATCTAGCTCATGGTTTCTTTTCTATGCTCTTTCAGGTTAATATTTTGTTTGGATCAGGCTTACTGCAACTGTCACTGGAGATAAGGGAGCTTTCCTGTCACAAGATAAAAAGTAGGCATGTGCATTAAGATTACTAGTTAACAATAAGATCTGTGCAAATCCACGTACTTTAAAGTCCAACAGATCAGCCTCTATCCTTTTTACACAATTGATGCAGTTTAATACTAGATCATCAGGCTCAAACAAATCATTTCATCTTTAAGACTGGAAATGTTTTGTACAGTCAAGAGGCAGAGTTTGTGGTAATCCCTTCTCAACTCAACAACATAAATTGCAATATTTATGCAAACATCCATATGTTAGCCCCACGGTTATTTCACTTAAGAGTTATTTGGATATGATCAATTTCCCATTCATCAGTACTGGAACTCCTTTCAATATGTTACCTGCAATAGTTCAATAACAAGCATAGTTATACAAACTTTGTACAATCACCACTCAGAGCCATAGAAAACAATATTTTGATACATAATTCAGCTGCTGCATTCAAGGTAAATACAGGAAGTTCTAGTATCCTGAAACAGACAGTACTTTTAGCATCAACTTTCAGTGGTAAAGAATAAACTATCTTGGGTGCCTGTATTAAACCTCAGATTCCTGATCAATTTTCTGGTAACAGGATATTTATTATTATCATTAAAATGTATTTATATAACGCTGCAAAGTTCTGTGGCGCTAGGTACAACAGCAGATGTTTGCAGTGAAAATTATTTTTTTAAAAGATACAAATAACAGACTAAACAAACTATGTAGCTACTTGCGGAGCAGGGCCCTGCTACAAAAGGATGTCTATAGGTTGAGGGTGTAGAGACATAAGGTTTGGGGTAGCTTGTCACGTGGATTTAATTGCAGCAGCAAATTAAGGTAGTTCAAGGTTTATTATGGTTATTACTTTTGTAATATGTTCTATGTATCTCATTGATTCAATTGCTGCTGTAATACTGTCTTATCTGTTTAATTGGTTCTCACTTTTGTAAAAATGCTCAATATCTTCATATTCCTTTTTTGCTACCTCTTGTCTCTATAACAAACTACTTTCTCCAACATAGGTGTGTCCGGTCCACGGCGTCATCCTTACTTGTGGGATATTCTCTTCCCCAACAGGAAATGGCAAAGAGCCCAGCAAAGCTGGTCACATGATCCCTCCTAGGCTCCGCCTACCCCAGTCATTCTATTTGCCGTTGCACAGGCAACATCTCCACGGAGATGGCTAAGAGTTTTTTGGTGTTTAAATGTAGTTTTATTCTTCAATCAAGAGTTTGTTATTTTAAAATAGTGCTGGTATGTACTATTTACTCTGAAACAGAAAAGAGATGAAGATTTCTGTTTGTAAGAGGAAAATGATTTTAGCAACCGTTACTAAAATCGATGGCTGTTTCCACACAGGACTGTTGAGATGAATTAACTTCAGTTGGGGGAAACAGTGGGCAGACTTTTGCTGCTTGAGGTATGACACATTTCTAACAAGACTTGGTAATGCTGGAAGCTGTCATTTTCCCTATGGGAACCGGTAAGCCATTTTCTTAGTTTAGTATAAGAATAAAGGGCTTCACAAGGGCTTTAAAGACTGGTAGACATTTTTCTGGGCTAAAACGATTACTTTATAAGTATATTTAATGGATGTTAACTATAAATAGTTCTTTTAATCTTGGGGATGTATTAAAAAAAAACGGCAGGCACTGTATTGGACACCTTTTTCACTGGGGGCCTTTTCTAGTCATAGGCAGAGCCTCATTTTCGCGCCACTAATGCGCAGTTGTTTTTGGAAAGCAAGGCATGCAGATGCATGTGTGAGGAGCTAAGAACCACTGAAAAAGCTTATTGAAGGCGTCATTTGGTATCGTATTCCCCTCTGGGCTTGGTTGGGTCTCAGCAAAGCAGATACCAGGGACTGTGTAGGGGTTAAATGTAAAAACGGCTCCGGTTCCGTTATTTTAAAAGTTAAAGCTTTCAAATTTGGTGTGCAATACTTTTAAGGCTTTAAGACACTGTGGTGAAATTTTGGTGAATTTTGAACAATTCCTTCATACTTTTTCACATTTTCAGTAATAAAGTGTGTTCAGTTTAAAATTTAAAGTGACAGTAACGGTTTTATTTTAAAACGTTTTTTGTGCTTTGTTATCAAGTTTATGCCTGTTAACATGTCTGAACCATCAGATAGACGATGTTCTGTATGTTTGGAAGCCAAGGTTCCTCCCCATTTAAATATATGTGATGAATGTGACATAGTGTCCAGACAAAGTAGGGACAATGATGCCACTGATAATGATGTTGCCCAAAATGATTCCTCAAGCGAGGGGAGTAAGCATGGTACTGCATCATCCCCTTCTGTGTCTACACCAGTCTTGCCCACACAAGAGGCCCCTAGTACATCTAGTGCGCCAATCCTTCTTACTATGCAACAATTAACGGCTGTAATGGATAATTCTATTAAAAACATTTTGTCCAAAATGCCTACTTATCAGAGAAAGCGCGATTGCTCTGTTTTAGATACTGAAGAGCATGAGGACGCTAATGATAATGGTTCTGACATACCCTCACACCAATCTGAAGGGGCCAGGAGGGAGGTTTTGTCTGAGGGAGAAATTTCAGATTCAGGAAAAATTTCTCAACAAGCTGAACCTGATGTTATTATTTTTAAATTTAAATTGGAACATCTCCGCGCTCTGCTTAAGGAGGTGTTATCTACTCTGGATGATTGTGACAATTTGGTCATTCCAGAGAAATTATGTAAGATGGACAAGTTCCTAGAGGTCCCGGTGCCCCCCGATGCTTTTCCTATACCCAAGCGGGTGGCGGACATTGTAAATAAGGAATGGGATAGGCCCGGCATACCTTTTGTTCCTCCCCCTATATTTAAAAAATTGTTTCCTATGGTCGACCCCAGAAAGGACTTATGGCAGACAGTCCCCAAGGTCGAGGGGGCAGTTTCTACTCTAAACAAACGCACTACTATCCCTATAGAAGATAGTTGTGCTTTCAAAGATCCTATGGATAAAAAATTAGAGGGTTTGCTTAAAAAGATGTTTGTTCAGCAAGGTTACCTTCTACAACCAATTTCATGCATTGTTCCTGTCACTACAGCAGCGTGTTTCTGGTTCGAAGAACTAGAAAAGTCGCTCAATAAAGACTCTTCGTATGAGGAGGTTATGGACAGAGTTCAAGCACTTAAATTGGCTAACTCTTTTATCTTAGACGCCACTTTGCAATTAGCTAGATTAGCGGCGAAAAATTCAGGTTTTGCTATTGTGGCGCGCAGAGCGCTTTGGCTAAAGTCTTGGTCAGCGGATGTGTCCTCCAAGAACAAATTGCTTAACATCCCTTTCAAAGGTAAAACGCTGTTTGGCCCTGACTTGAAAGAGATTATTTCAGACATCACTGGGGGAAAGGGCCACGCCCTTCCTCAGGATAGGTCTTTTAAGGCTAAAAATAAGCCAAATTTTCGTCCCTTTCGCAGAAACGGACCAGCCTCAAATTCTACACCCTCTAAGCAAGAGGGTAATAGTTCTCAAACCAAACCAGCCTGGAGACCGATGCAAGGCTGGAACAAGGGTAAGCAGGCCAAGAAACCTGCCACTGCTACTAAAACAGCATGAAGTGTTGGCCCCCGATCCGGGACCGGATCTGGTGGGGGGCAGACTCTCTCTCTTTGCTCAGGCTTGGGCAAGAGATGTTCAGGATCCTTGGGCGCTAGAAATAGTTTCTCAAGGTTATCTCCTGGAATTCAAGGAACTACCCCCAAGGGGGAGGTTCCACAGGTCTCAATTGTCTTCAAACCAAATAAAAAGACAGGCATTCTTACATTGTGTAGAAGACCTGTTAAGAATGGGAGTGATTCATCCTGTTCCATTAGGAGAACAAGGGATGGGGTTTTACTCCAATCTGTTCATAGTTCCCAAAAAAGAAGGAACATTCAGACCAATTTTGGATCTCAAGATTCTAAACAAATTTCTCAGGGTTCCATCGTTCAAGATGGAAACCATTCGAACAATTCTTCCTACCATCCAGGAAGGTCAATTCATGACCACGGTGGATTTAAAGGATGCGTATCTACATATTCCTATCCACAAGGAACATCATCGGTTCCTAAGGTTCGCCTTTCTGGACAAGCATTACCAGTTTGTGGCACTTCCATTCGGATTAGCCACTGCTCCAAGGATTTTCACAAAGGTACTAGGGTCCCTTCTAGCGATGCTAAGACCAAGGGGCATTGCAGTAGTACCTTACTTGGACGACATACTGATTCAAGCGTCGTCTCTGTCAAAAGCAAAGGCTCATACGGACATTGTCCTAGCCTTTCTCAGATCTCACGGGTGGAAAGTGAACATAGAAAAAAGTTCTCTGTCCCCGTCAACAAGTGTTCCCTTCTTGGGAACAATAATAGACTCCTTAGAAATGAAGATTTTTCTGACAGAGGCCAGAAAATCAAAACTTCTAAGCTCTTGTCAAGTTCTTCATTCTGTTCTTCTTCCTTCCATAGCGCAGTGCATGGAAGTAATAGGTTTGATGGTTGCAGCAATGGACATAGTTCCTTTTGCACGAATTCATCTAAGACCATTACAACTGTGCATGCTCAGACAGTGGAATGGGGATTATACAGACTTGTCTCCGACGATCCAAGTAGATCAAAGAACCAGAGATTCACTCCGTTGGTGGCTGAACCTGGACAACCTGTCACAGGGAATGAGCTTCCGCAGACCAGAGTGGGTCATTGTCACGACCGACGCCAGTCTGGTGGGCTGGGGCGCGGTCTGGGAACCCCTGAAAGCTCAGGGGCTATGGTCCCGGGAAGAATCTCTTCTCCCGATAAACATTCTGGAACTGCTAGCGATATTCAATACTCTCAAAGCTTGGCCTCAACTAGCAAAGGCCAAATTCATCAACCATCAGGGGGGAACAAGGAGTTCCCTGGCGATGGAGGAAGTGACCAAAATAATTCAATGGGCGGAGAATCACTCCTGCCACTTGTCTGCAATCCACATCCCAGGAGTGGAAAATTGGGAAGCGGATTTTCTGAGTCGTCAGACTTTCCATCCGGGGGAGTGGGAACTCCATCCGGAAATATTTGCCCAAATAACTCAATTATGGGGCATTCCAGACATGGACCTGATGGCGTCTCGTCAGAACTTCAAGGTTCCTTGCTACGGGTCCAGATCCAGGGATCCCAGGGCGACTCTAGTAGATGCACTGATAGCGCCTTGGACCTTCAACCTAGCTTATGTATTCCCACCGTTCCCTCTCATTCCCAGGCTGGTAGCCAGGATCAATCAGGAGAGGGCTTCGGTGATCTTGATAGCTCCTGCGTGGCCACGCAGAACTTGGTATGCAGACCTGGTGAATATGTCATCGGCTCCACCATGGAAGCTACCTTTGAGACAGGACCTTCTTGTTCAAGGTCCATTCGAACATCCGAATCTGGCTTCACTCCAACTGACTGCTTGGAGATTGAACGCTTGATTTTATCAAAGCGTGGGTTTTCAGATTCTGTCATTGATACTCTTGTTCAGGCTAGAAAGCCTGTAACTAGGAAAATTTACCATAAAATATGGAAAAAGTATATTTGTTGGTGTGAATCTAAAGGATTCCCATGGAACAAGATAAAAATTCCGAAGATTCTATCCTTTCTACAGGAGGGTTTGGAGAAAGGATTATCTGCAAGTTCTTTGAAGGGACAGATTTCTGCTTTATCTGTTTTACTTCACAAAAAACTGGCAGCTGTGCCAGATGTTCAAGCTTTTGTTCAAGCTCTGGTTAGAATCAGGCCTGTTTACAAGCCTTTGACTCCTCCTTGGAGTCTCAATTTAGTTCTTTCAGTTCTTCAAGGGGTTCCGTTTGAACCCTTACATTCATACATACAAAGAAGGAACGTTTGTTACACAATTTGGATGTAGTTCGTGCTCTAAAATTCTATTTAGAGGCTACAAAGGATTTCAGACAAACATCTTCTTTGTTTGTTGTTTATTCTGGTAAAAGGAGAGGTCAAAAAGCAACTTCTACCTCTCTCTCTTTTTGGCTTAAAAGCATCATCCGTTTGGCTTATGAGACTGCCGGACGGCAGCCTCCTGAAAGAATCACAGCTCACTCCACTAGGGCTGTGGCTTCCACATGGGCCTTCAAGAACGAGGCTTCTGTTGATCAGATATGTAAGGCAGCGACTTGGTCTTCACTGCACACTTTTACCAAATTTTACAAATTTGATACTTTTGCTTCTTCTGAGGCTATTTTTGGGAGAAAGGTTTTGCAAGCCGTGGTGCCTTCCATCTAGGTGACCTGATTTGCTCCCTCCCATCATCCGTGTCCTAAAGCTTTGGTATTGGTTCCCACAAGTAAGGATGACGCCGTGGACCGGACACACCTATGTTGGAGAAAACAGAATTTATGCTTAACTGATAAATTACTTTCTCCAACGGTGTGTCCGGTCCACGGCCCGCCCTGGTTTTTTTAATCAGGTCTGATGAATTATTTTCTCTAACTACAGTCACCACGGTATCATACGATTTCTCCTATGCATATTCCTCCTTTACGTCGGTCGAATGACTGGGGTAGGCGGAGCCTAGGAGGGATCATGTGACCAGCTTTGCTGGGCTCTTTGCCATTTCCTGTTGGGGAAGAGAATATCCCACAAGTAAGGATGACGCCGTGGACCGGACACACCGTTGGAGAAAGTAATTTATCAGGTAAGCATAAATTCTGTTTTATTCAATTACTCCTTTCCCCTCACCACCTGCACTGTTCATTAGCCCATCTTTCTTAAACTCACCTTACTTTTGTACTCATGAACTTTACCTATTCCTAAACACCCTCTCTTCCCCCTGCACCTCGTCTCATTACTGCAAATCTGTATCTCATCTCCTGTCACTCTCCCTCTTGCTTTTACTAACTGCTGGTGACATCTCCCCTAATCCTGGTCTCCAACAACTGCCTAGCCGTGCACATCCATGTGTACTGTCCCATACACTCAGAAAACAAAACTCTGCCATCCTTACTCACATTCCTCTTGCATCTAAAGCCACTAGCCCTTTTACTTGTGCACTCTGGAACTCTCTCTCTGTTTGCAACAAGCTCACTTCTATACATGACATCTTTATCTCCCGCTCCCTTAACCTCCTGGCCCTAGCAGAAACCTGGCTCCCCTAGACACAGCATCCACTGCTGCTTTGTCACATAGGGGTCTCCATTTCAGCCACACTCCTAGGTCTGGTAATAGACACGGAGGTGGTGTAGGTATTTTACTTTCCTCTCGTTGCACCTTTCAAAAAATACACCCCATCTCTTCCCTCACATTTTCCTCATTCGAAACCCACATAATTCGCTTATTCTCTCTATACGTGTTGCAGTCATATACAGACCCCCTGGCTCCTCAACTCAATTTCTAGATCACTTGGCTGCCTGGCTACCTTATTTCCTTTCTTAAGACACCCCTGCCCTCATTCTTGGTGACTTCAAAATCCCTCTTGACAATCCCACTGCCTCCTCTGCAAAACAACTTCTGCAACTCACTTCCTCTTTTGTCTGTCACAATGGACTGATTCTCCCACTCACAAAGACGGTCACTCCCTTGACCTGATTTTTAGCTATCTCAAACTTGACAAACTCCCCTTTTCCTCTTTCTGACCACCATCTCCTCAGTAGCAACATATCATCCCTCCCTACAACTCTCCCTCCTCCTACTCCTCACACCAAACTTCACAGAAGCATTATGTTACTAGATCAACAACAGCTTGCTAATTCCCTCGAACCTCTCCTCTCATCCTTCTCCTTTTCCTGACTAATGTATCTGCCACTATAATTCTACCCTTACATCCGTCCTTGACAATCTGGCCCCTCTTACCCTAGCTCAGAAATCACACACTCATCCTCAGCCCTGGGTACCTATGCAGATGTTCCCGTACTGCTGAGCGGCACTGGAGAAAATCTCTGAGTTCAGCTTATTTTCTTCATTACAAATTCCTCTTAAACTCCTACTATTCTGCCCTTAATCTCTATAAGCAACATTACTTCTCTACTCTTATCTCTAATCTCTCTTCAAACCCAAAATGTCTGTTCTCCACTTTCAATACTCTTCTCCATCCACCCCCACCTCCTAATACAACTTCTCTGTCAGCTCAAGACTTTGCCAGCCACTTCAATAACAATAAAATTGTGATAAAATGTTAAAGGCGCCTAATATTATAACATACAAATATGTGTAGTGATGTTGCTACAAAAATTGCCAGTGAATAAATGGTGACAAAGGTGCTAATGCACCAAAACCTTTTAGAGAAAGTGTAAAATATCAACATATATATAGAATATAACCATCAGCATAATATGTTAAATAACATCATATAAGAAAAAAGAGAAATAAACATAAAAACCAAACGTGATCACTACAGGTACAGTGATAATAGTCCTATTTGGGAACCACAAGATTTGATATGTAGATTCACAGGACAGTGTCCAAACTTGTGAGGACAAGCGGCTACTATACTTCTTCCAAGGCTGGTAGACAATTCAGCGGGGATCTGCAGATATGTTGAAAGTAAAGAAGAAGGCGCCACAATAGTGCACAATCAGTGATATTGAAGTATCCCACGCACAAGACAAGTAATACTTACTAGAAAAAAAGCACTTGAGAAGTGCCACAGGTACAGTCTGGACTCTTAATAGCTGCCCAGCAAGCTATTCTCTCGCTGTTTCAGCTGACCCTACAATTCCAAATCCAATATCAGGATATCACGGTAACCAGGTGTGATCTTTTACCAATGCCTAGATAAACAAATATCGGCTGCTCCAAGAGGACAGGACATATAAAAGTATGTGATGGCAAAGTCATTAAAAACAACTGCAGTTTATTAAAAACAAAGTACACAATACGTTTCCTGGTACACAGACCATTTCATCAGGTGTATGCAAATAAAATAACATCACAACTTATAAAGACATATTCAGTGTGTATTGCCAAAGAGTGCGCATGCGTGCCAGAGTAATGAACCAATGGGAGCAAGAACTGAACCGGCTTTGCTAGTGATAGGGTGATCAATAGGGGTGTGTAAAACATTATATCAATGAACCAATAGCAATATACAAATAAACCGGCTCATAAAGGATAGGTGAGTTATCGGAGATAAAATCATAACAACTGATTTACAGATAATTACTCCGAAATACAAACTACCGTTAGACTGATCAAACTATAAAACCTAATATAGGATACAGAGAGATATTATCAAAGAACATATAAGTGTATATAATAATCACTAATAATAATACAAATATGCTTGCCGTATATTGCAAACATACCAGTGAACCTATAGCATTTATCAAAAAGATCGGCTCATAGAGGTAAGTAAGTTATCGGGGATGATAACATTGTAACATTCAACTGACAATAGTTAATTAGGAGAGCAAACTAACGTTAGTAGGTTGATATTATTAGGCATTTTGCTATAAATCCCAGTGTAGAATATATATGGATATACAAACTTGCCAATCTGTTAGCATTAGAATAATCTATATATCCCATCAAACTAATATAAAAAAGATCTATATATAGCTGCTGTAATGAACTTATGGAACATATATGGAAATTGATATATATATATATATATATATATATATATATTTCAATAAAATAACTATAGAGGATTTAGTAATATATTTACAGATAAGATGGAATTTAAGTATAAAACTAGAAATAGTCCACGTTTTATAACTAGATATAACAACAATCATAATTTAATTAAAAACATTCTACGGAAACACTGGAGACCCGATAAAAGAGGTGCTAGATGAGACCCCTATGTGTACTTTTAGGAGGGCTCCAACTCTTTAAAACAAGCTAGCGCCTAGTAGTAAGGTCGTTATGAAGAAGCCTAATCTAAATAATTAGCATTAGAATAATCTATATATCCCATCAAACTAATATAAAAAAAGATCTATATATAGTTGCTGTAATGAACTTATGGAATATATATGGAAATTTATATATATATATATATATATATATATCAATAAAATAACTATAGTGGATTTAGTAATATATTTTAGTACCGATTCGTAATGGTCCTTACCAGACGGTATTAAAATGTATATATATTATATGGTCGTAGAAAAGCCGGTTCAGACATGTACACATTTAACCCCTTAATGACCACAGCACTTTTCCATTTTCTGTCCGTTTGGGACCAAGGCTATTTTTACATTTTTGCGGTGTTTGTGTTTAGCTGTAATTTTCTTCTTACTCATTTACTGTACCCACACATATTATATACCGTTTTTCTCGCCACTAAATGGACTTTCTAAAGATACCATTATTTTCATCATATCTTATAATTTACTATAAAAAAAATATAAAATATGAGGAAAAATTGAAAAAAACACACTTTTTCTAACTTTGACCCCCAAAATCTGTTACATATCTACAACCACCAAAAAACACCCATGCTAAATAGTTTCAAAATTTTGTCCTGGGTTTAGAAATACCCAATGTTTACATGTTCTTTGCTTTTTGTGCAAGTTATAGGGCCATAAATACAAGTAGCACTTTGCTATTTCCAAACCACTTTTTTCCAAAATTAGCGCTAGTTACATTAGAACACTAATATCTTTCAGGAATCCCTGAATATCCCTTGACATGTATATATTTTTTTTTAGTAGACATCCCAAAGTATTGATCTAGGACAATTTTGGTATATTTCATACCACCATTTCACCGCCAAATGCGATCAAATACAAAAAATCGTTCACTTTTTCACAAATTGTTTCACAAACTTTTGGTTTCTCACTGAAATTATTTACAAACAACTTGTGCAATTATGGCATACATGGTTGTAAATTCTTCTCTGGGATCCCCTTTGTTCAGAAATAGCAGACATATATGGCTTTGGCGTTGCTTTTTGGTAATTAGAAGGCCGCTAAATGCCACTGCGCACCACAAGTGTATTCTGCCCAGCAGTTAAGGGGTTAATTAGGGAGCTTTTAGGGAGCTTGTAGGGTTAATTTTAGCTTTAGTGTAGTATAGTAGACAACCCCAAGTATTGATCTAGGCACATTTTGGTATATTTCATGCCACCATTTCACCGCCAAATGCGATCAAATTGAAAAAAAAGTTAAATTTTTCACAATTTTAGGTTTCTCACTGAAATAATTTACAAACAGCTTGTGCAATTATGGCACAAATGGTTGTAAATACTTGTCTGGGATCCCCTTTGTTAAGAAATAGCAGACATATATGACTTTGGCGTTGCTTTCTGGTAATTAGAAGGCCGCTAAATCCTGCTGCGCCTCACACGTGTATTATGGCTAGCAGTGAAGGGGTTAATTAGGGAGTTTGTAGGGAGCTTGCAGGGTTAATTTTAGCTTTAGTGTAGAGATCAGCCTCCCACCTGACACATCCCACCCCCTGATCCCTCCCAAACAGCTCCCTTCCCTCCCCCACCCCACAATTGTCCCCGCCATCTTAAGTACTGGCAGAAAGTCTGCCAGTACTAAAATAAAAGGGTTTTTTAAAAAAAATAAAAAATTTTTTTAGCATATTTACATATGCTAGGGTGTAGGATCCCCCCCTTAGCCCCCAACCTCCCTGATCCCCCCCAAAACCGCTCTCTAACCCTCCCCTCTGCCTCATTGGGGGCCATCTTGGGTACTGGCAGCTGTCTGCCAGTACCCAGTTTGCAAAAAAAAGTGCTTTTTTTATTTTTTTGGGGCTTTTTTCTGTAGTGTAGCTTCCCCCCCCACACAGACAAACCCCCACCACCTTGCTGATCTTTTTTTTTTTAAATATTTCGAAATTTATACATTTTTTATTAATTCATTTTCTGTAGTGTAGCGGTTCCCACCCGCTCCCTCCCCGTGCACGCGCCCGCCCCCGCCCTCCCGTGCACGCGCGTGCGTCCGTGCGCGCCCCTGCTCGTCCCCGCCCACGATCCCGCCCCCCCTGCACATAACCAGGGCCATCGATGGCCGCCACCCGCCTCCCGGTCCGGCTCCCACCCAACAGCGCAGGGAGCCACCGATCTCCGGTGCAGAGAGGGCCACAGAGTGGCTCTCTCTGCACCGGATGGCTACCAAAGGTTATTGCAGGATGCCTCCATATCAAGGCATCACTGCAATAACCGGAAAGCAGCTGGAAGCGAGCAGGATCGCTTCCAGCTGCTTTCCAAACCGAGGACGTGCAGGGTACGTTCTCAGGCATTAACTGCCTTTTTTTTGAGGACGTACCCTGCACGTCCTCGGTCGTTAAGGGGTTAAATCAAAAACCCTGTTACACATCCGAAATATATATTTCAACCTAGAACAATAATCTTTTTCAGAAGTCCAAGGAATATAACATGCAGAAAGTCTCAAAAGATTAGGATAAAAATCTAAAACTAATAAGGAAAGACTTCCCTTAAAGCCTATAATATATAGAGTCATATTCTATCTCCAACATCGTAAATCCCCTATTAAACCAAAAAGATTTAATTAATCCGGCTAATTTGTAATATTATACTATACGGACTAAGTGTGCTTATGCAATTTATTAATTAAAAGCTGCTATATCAATATTTTCATTGAGTCCATAAGTTTTTAAGGTTTTTAATTTCCATATCCAATATGTCTCCCTCTGACATAATTGTGTATATCTATTTCTCCCCCATTTAGGTGTAATATATTCAATGGGGAAGATATTGTAAGTGTCAATTTCTCCTTCATGGTATTTAACCTTATGATGTGGTACACTATGATTGACAAGAGATTTTTTCGTATTCCTCAAATGTTCTCCCCACCTCTTTTTCAGGGGTCTAGAAGTTCTGCCTATGTATTGTACCCCACATGTACATTGCAGTAGATACACTACAAATGCAGAGTCACATGTAAAATGACATGTAATATGGAATTTTTCCTTGGTAGAATGTGATATAAACTCAGTTTTATTAACTAAGGTGTACATACATAGGCCACAGTTTACTTTTTTACATTTAAAAAAACCTTTTTTAGTCTCCAAAAAGGAGCTTTTAACAGATCTATTATTTAGATTAGTACCAGGCTTTTTCATAACAACCTTACTAGGCGCTAGCTTGTTTTCAAGAGTTGGAGCCCTCCTAAAAATACACATAGGGGTCTCATCTAGCACCTCTTTTAATATCGGGTCTCCCTTTAGAATAAACCAGTGTTTCCGTAGAATGTTTTTAATTAAATTATGATTGTTATATCTAGTTATAAAAGATGGACTATTTCTAGTTTTAGACTTAAATTCCATCTTATCTGTAATCACCAAATTTTTTTGACTCAACTTATTGGTAGTAAAAAATTCTGATCTATTTTTTAATCTCGCTCTCTGGTAGCTATCTTCTATCAATTTAGGTGGATAATTTCTTTCCAAAAAACTTTTTTTTTTAAATTTTAGATTGTTCATCAAAACTAGAGTATCCGTACAATTTCTACGTATTCTACAAAACTGATTATAAGGGATGTTCTCTTTCCATGGTTTATAATGATTGCTCCTGTAGGTTAAGTAGCTATTTGTATCTACTGTTTTTAAAAAAGTTTTTGTTGATACAGACCCTTCAAGGCCCCAATAGAGTATTAAATCCAAGAACTCTATTTGCTCTTTTGCAATCTTGGACGTAAAATTAAGACCCATGTCATTCTTGTTGAGTGATTCTACAAATTCTATAGCTGATGCCTCCGTACCGTTCCAGATGAACAGAAGGTTGTCTATAAATCGGCCATAGAAGACCAGGCTTGCCCCCAGAGGGGAATTGTAGATGTATTTTTCTTCAAAAATCCCCATAAATAAATTTGCAAAACTGGGGGCTAACCTGGTCCCCATGGCCGTACCCTTAATTTGTAGGAAAAATTGTTCCTGAAATACAAAGTAGTTGTGTGTCAACACAAAAGTGATAGCATTCAACAAAAACAATTTCTGTTCTTCCGGTAAATACATATCTCTGGTTAGATAAGAATCTATTGCTTGAACACCTAAATCATGTGCTATATTTGAATATAATGCTGATACATCACAAGTCAGCCATAATAAGTTCTTAGTATCAATATTTTTAAATTTGGATAGCTTACATATTAAATCTGGTGTATCTTTAATATAGGATGGTAAACATCTAACTTCTTTTTTAAAAAATTGATCAATGTATTCTGACAGATTACATGTCAAATTACCAATCCCGAAATGATCGGTCGTCCCGGAGGATTAATGGTACATTTATCTATTTTAGGGAGGTGGTAATAGTATGCAAGATTTGGGGTACTAGGACTGAAATATTCTTTTTCTTTTTTAGTTAGAATACCTTTATAGTATCCATCATCAATCAATTTAATGAGACTATTCATATATTGTTTTGTGTGGTTAAATGTAAGTCTCTTATAATATTTAGTATCCAGTAAGATGCGATTAGCTTCCTGAATATAGTCTCCCCAATCTTGCAATACTATCCCACCTCCCTTATCGGCTTGTCTAATCACCAAAGAATCATTCTTGGCCAATTTAGATAGAGCTTTAAGTTCAAAAATATTTAAATTTGAAGTCTTATTTTTAGTATTTAAAGATCCAAATTCTTCCAAAACTAAATTTTGGAAGAGTTGGATACTATGACTAGTGTTGGGGGGATTAAAGTTGGATTTTGACATTAAATTGGAATGTACAAAGTCATCAAATAGAGAGTCACAAAGACTTTCAGGTTCAAAATATACAATGTCAGTAACTGGTCTCTCTACCATATTATCTGTTACTATTGATATTTGTTTCTCCTGTTTCAGTTTTTTATCACAAAAGTAACGTTGCAGAGACATTTTCCTGATGAATCTATTTAGATCTACAAATAGTTCAAACAGGTTATGGTCATTAGAGGGACAAAAAGACAAACCTCTATTCAATATATAGATTTCTTCATTGGTCAGTGAGTGACTAGAGAGATTAAAAATACCATCTTTGATTCTCTTAAATTTCTCCTTTTTGGTAGATTTCGCTCTCCCTCTGCTGCCACGTTGGCGTATGTTCTTTTTTTTGAGGGGGTGAGGAAATCTCCTCTGGCATATTCCGTTTCCATTTGTTTCAATCGAATCGGTGTATGCCTTGGATGTTGTCTGTAATAGTTTTGTTTTTTGTTTAAATGAAAAACCTGTGGTTTATCCTCTACATATAAAGGCCTAACTTTTAAATTTTCTTGGTCAGGTTGGTTTTGATTAGAACAATAGCTATCCTCATAGTAATCTCTATGTTGTTCCCTCTCATACCAATCATTTTTATAATCCCTATGATGAACAGAGTTATTATTAGATTTGTATTTATTGTTACTATATTGTTGTCTAGAAGGAACATTATCCTCCCTTATTCTCCAAGAGGAATAATATTTTCGGGATGTGTTTTGTCCCTGATTTTTCCTGATATTATTAGGATATAAAGAATTCTCTTCTTTATATATCACATTCTTTTTTTGTCTTTAGGTTTTTTTATAGTTTACTTTTACCCATTTCTCATTTGTCATATTTGTGTTAGTAGAAATCTTGTTTGGACCTCATTCTTCCACTGTTTCATTTTCAACATTAGATTTGCTGGTGTATATACACCCTTCTAGATAATCCTTCTCATCTCTAGCCAAATTTTTGGCTTTAATTTAAAAAAAAAATTTTTTTGATAATTATCAGTTTTCTCTAAAATTTCCTTGTTCTTATTAGCATATTCAGAATGTTGTTCTAATTTTAACAAAGCTAATTGAAGTTTCTCTATCTCAAGTTCAGTATTTTTCAAAAGCATTTCCCTGTGCTCAATCAACAAATCAATTAATTTAAAGGAACATTCCGACAATAAATTTTGCCATTTAGATGTTAAATCTACATCATTAATAAAATAACACAGTTTAGATATCCTTAGACCTCTAGGTATGTGTCCCTTATTTTTATATTTTTTTAAAGTGTCTATATCCCACCAGTGTCGATGCTCTTGTTTAAGTGCATCCTCAAGTTTCAAAAATAATTGTATCATAGATAAACTGCTATTATCCACAGTCGTGGAAACCTTCATAAAGTTTTCACAATTGCTGAGAGTCAAATGACTCTGGTTCCCTAATTCCTTGCTCTGCATATTTATCTAATTAATGTGTAATACTTATAATAGTCGCTCAATAACCAGTGCAAGTGATAATGATAAATTTGCGATAAAATGTTAAAGGTGCCTAATATTATAACATACAAATATGTGTAGTGATGTTGCTACAAAAATAGCCAGTGAATAAATGGTGACAAAGGTGCTAATGCTAATGTGCCAAAACCTTTTAGAGAAAGGTTACGAAGTGTAAAATATCAATATATATAGAATATAACCATCAGCATAATATGTTAAATAACATCATATAAGAAAAAAGAGAAATAAACATAAAAACCAAATGTGATCACTACAGGTATAGTGATAATAGTCCTATTTGGGAACCACAAGATTGATATGTAGATTCACAGGATGGTGTCCAAACTTGTGAGGACAAGCGGCTGCTATACTTCTTCCAAGGCTGGTAGACAATTCAGCAGTGATCTGCAGATATGTTGAAAGTAAAGAAGAAGGCACCACAATAGTGCACAATCATTGTTATTGAAGTATCCCACGCAGAAGACGAGTAATACTTACTAGAAAAAAAGCACTTGAGAAGTGCCACAGGTACAGTCTGGACTCTTAATAGCTGCCCAGCAAGCTATCCTCTCGCTGTTTCAGCCGACCCTGCAATTCCAAATCCAATATCAGGATATCACGGTAACCAGGTGTGATCTTTTACCAATGCCCAGATAAACAAATATCGGCTGCTCCAAGAGAACAGGACGTATAAAAGTACGTGATGACAAAGTCATTAAAAACAACTTCAGTTTATTAAAAACAAAGTACACAACGGATTTCCCGGTACACAGACCGTTTCATCAGGTGTATGCAAATAAAATAACATCACGACTTATAAAGACATATTCGGCGTATATTGCCGAAGAGTGCGCATGCGCGCCAGAGTAATGAACCAATGGGAACAAGCTTTGCTAGTGATAGGGTGATCAATAGGGGTGTGTAAAACATTCTATTGATGAACCAATAACAATATACAAATAAACCGGCTCATAAAGGATAGGTGAGTTATCGGAGATAAAATCATAAGATCTGATTTACAGATACTTACTCCGAAATACAAACTACCGTTAGACTGATCAAACTATAAAACCTAATATAGGATACAGAGAGATATTATCAAAGAACATATAAGTGTATATAATAATACAAATATGCTTGCCGTATATTGCAAACATACCAGTGAACCTATAGCATTTATCAAAAAGATTGGCTCATAGAGATAAGTAAGTTATCGGGATGATAACATCGTAACATTCAACTGACAATAGTTAATTAGGAGAGCAAACTAACGTTAGGTTGATATGATTGGGCATTTTACTATAAATCCCAGTGTAGAATATATATGGATATACAAACTTGCCAATCTGTTAGCATTAGAATAATCTATATATCCCATCAAACTAATATAAAAAAGATCTATATATAGTTGCTGTAATGAACTTATGGAACATATATGGAAATTGATATATATATATCAATAAAATAACTATAGTGGATTTAGTAATATATTTACAGATAAGATGGAATTTAAGTATAAAACTAGAAATAGTCCATGTTTTATAACTAGATATAACAACAATCATTATTTAATTAAAAAAATTCTACGGAAACACTGGTTTATTCTAAAGGGAGACCTGATATTAAAAGAGGTGCTAGATGAGACTCCTATGTGTACTTTTAGGAGGGCTCCAACTCTTAAAAACAAGCTAGCCAGGGCCGCCACTAGAAATTTTGGGGCCCCTGACTTAACCATTGATCAGGGCCCCCCCCCTTGACATGTGCAATGTTTGACCAGGTGACTAAATTGTATATGCACTTTATTCTTAATTGTCTATTTAAGCTTGGAAATGTTGTTAAGGTAGTAACATACAGACACACTCATACACTGAAACACACACACACTCACACATAAGGATGCACATATAGACACTCTAGCAGACACGCAAAGAAACACACTCAGACACAGACACCCAAACAGACACTTAGGGCTCCATGTACTAAGCAGTCAGCGAGCTACCCGCAACAAATCTTGCGTCAAAATTCGTAAACTGATATGTACAAAGCCGTCAATTATGTTAAAACTCGCATCTTTAAAATTGCGAGCGTACTTATCCGCCAAACCTCGCTACCGCTCCATTTTTCACTGTAATTAGACACATTTGACCACCAACTCGCCAAAAACGAATGTACTAAAAAATCTATTTGTCCGCTCGCTACAATTTCCGCTCCCACCTCGTTATTTTTGCCTCGCCACCTTTTAGGTGGCGGGCAAGGTACAAAACAATAGGAAAGTCAATCTAGACGCCAGTCTAGACATATATAAAAGGCAGTAATATCAGCATTGTACTTACAGCATAACTGGCGTCTAATTTGTCTCTCATTTCCATGTACATAAATTGCGCCCAATTTGTCGACTGTAATTAAAGAGTAATCTATATTTTAAATTTGTATTGTATAGTTGTCAATCTTTATAATTATTTTTATATTAATATTTATATATTATCAGATCCAGATGAAGCCATATCCAAATTGTAAATAAATATTACAAAAATAACGCTCTGTTATCACTCTTCAAAAAATTTTGAACAATAATAAAGTTGTTTAGATAAGTTGAACTTTTATAGGAGCAAAATTCTATTCCCGTGACTACTATGATGTTTGTGACACCTTGCATGTCACGTGTTAATAATTGGCCAGACAATTCAACTGAAAGTTAAGTACATCAGCTTAGTCGCGGCGAGCGAGGCGTCAAATTTATCAACAATCCGCAACTGCTCGCGGCGGGCTAGACTTGTCTATTTATTGGGGGAATATTAGTACATAGCGACAGCGGACACCATTTCGCCCGCGGCGAGTAACGGCGAGTTTATCCGCGTCTACAATGACGGATGAATTGACGGCTTAGTACATGGAGCCCTTAGCACTTGTTTACATTGACCTGACAAGTAATCAGGTAAACTACAGTTTTGTAAAAAAAGGAGATTTAGAAAACAAAATATGGTGTACTGATTATCTTTTTGTAAATGAAGATGCCAACTAAATGATGACAACAGCATGCAGTGGCTGAAAGGAAGGGCCCTGAACTGCCTAAACAATAATTTAAAGGTTAAATGGTGGATTAGGTGACTCCTGGAAATGTCTCATTAGTCTCAAAGTCTGTAGAAAGATGTGAATAATCAGTAGACAGTAGTAAGGTCAAAATGTCCTAAAAGGGAACAGACAATGGACACACACACAAACTAAAACTTGCACATACACCCAAGGAAACACAGAGACAGCCTCAGAAAACACACAAAGACATACACACACACATACACACACACAGAGACACCCACAGAAAACACGCAAAGACATACACACACACAGAGAGACAACCACATAAAACACAGAAAGACATACATACTCACACCCTCACTGATACATCCACAGAAAACACACAAAGACATACACACACGCTCACAGAGACACCCACAGAAAATACACACCCTCACAGAGACATCCACATAAAACACAGACATACATACACACACACCCACACAGAGACATCCACAGAAAACACAGACATACACACCCACCCTCACAGAGGCATCCATAGAAAATACACAAAGACAAACATACACACACCCTCACAGAGACATCCATAGAAAAAAAATACATACACACTCATAGAGACACAAACCAAAGCACAAAGACATAAACACAGACACCCACAGAAACACTCACATGAGGAAACATTTATGCACCTTACATCCCCTAAATCAACATTGTAACATGCATGATAAAAAAAATGCAGAAATTAAGAGATCACTTTTTAAAGAATCATATTTGTAAATGTGCAGACAAAAATAATTCTGTGAATTCAAAATTGTAAATTAATGATCTGGGTAGATGGCTAGATGAAGAAAAGTACTTTTAAAAGGTTTACATATGTTTGTTTGTTTTTTCCCCAACCAAGAGCACCACTTCAAATATAGTGTACAAATATTCCCATCTGTTAGGTGTACTTATAAATTTTGAAAATGCTGTACTCTATATGGTCTTGGTGGAACCATAAGCTGTGGTACTCATACCATAAGATCTTATTAAATTAAGGATTTAAGCTTGTTGGTATGTATTTCAAAATTAAGTCAGCTGTAGTGTAAACTGAACAGTTTTAAGTTAACCTGTCTCATTTCAAACACTGAGCAATCTTAGTCTGAGAGTATAACATTTTATGCAGATGTAAAAATCTTAGATAAAATGCCTCCTTGCATCTGAAAAGTCCTTTCATAAGGCACCTACCATTTGCGTATTGAGGAGGAAACATTTCTGCTTGGTTTTAAATATAGAATTTCTACAGCATTGTCAAATAATCATACATACAAACTGTGGCCTGTGTATGTATACCTTAGGTAATAAAACTGAGTTTATATCACATTCTACCAAGGAAAAATTCCATATTACATCTCATTTTACATGTGTGTATCTACTGCAATGTAAATGTGGGGTACAATACATAGGCAGAACTTCTAGACCCCTGAAAAAGAGGTGGAGAGAACATTTGAGGAATACAAAAAAATCTCTTGTCAATCATAGTGCACTACGTCATAAGGTTAAATACCATGAAGGAGAAATTGACACAATATCTTCCCCATTGAATATATTACACCTAAATGGGGGAGAAATAGATATACACAATTACATCAGAGAGAGACATATTGGATATGGAAATTAAAACCTTAAAAACTTATGGACTCAATGAAAATATTGATATGGCAGCTTTTAATTAATAAATTGCATAAGCACACTTAGTCCGTATAGTATAATATTAAAAATTAGCCGGATTAATTACATGTTTTTGGTTTAATAGGTGATTTACGATGTTGGAGATAGAATATGACTCTATATATTATAGGCTTTAAGGGAAGTGTTTCCTTATTAGTTTTAGATTTTTATCCTAATCTTTTGAGACTTTCTGCATGTTATATTCCTTGGACTTCTGAAAAAGATTATTGTTCTAGGTTGAAATATATATACTGGATGTGTAAGAGGGTTTTTGATTTAAATGTGTACATGTCTGAACCGGCTTTTCTACGACCATATAATATATATATAAATTTTAATACCGTCAGTTAAGGACCATTACGAATCGGTACTAAAATATATTACTAAATCCACTATAGTTATTTTTTGATATATATATATAAATTTCCATATATATTCCATAAGTTCATTACAGCAACTATATATAGATCTTTTTTTATATTAGTTTGATGGGATATATAGATTATTCTAATGCTAATGGATTGGTAAGTTTGTATATTCATATATATTCTATACTGGGATTTATAGTAAAATGCCCAATCATATCAACCTAACGTTAGTTTGCTCTCCTAATTAACTATTGTCAGTTGAATGTTACAATGTTATCATCCCCAATAACTTACTTATCTCTATGAGCCGATCTTTTTGATAAATGCTATAGGTTCACTGGTATGTTTGCAATATACGGCAAGCATATTTGTATTATTATTAGTGATATCGCGAACCTAAAAATTTACCGGGCGAACCGCCATTGACTTCAATAGGAAGGCGAACTTTAAAACCCACAGGGACTCTTTCTGGCCACAATAGTGATGGAAAAGTTGTTTCAAGGGGACTAACACCTGGACTGTGGCATGCCGGAGGGGGATCCATGGCAAAACTCCCACGGAAAATTACATAGTTGATGCAGAGTCTGGTTTTAACCCATAAAGGGCCTAACATTCCTAAATTGTTTGGAATAACGTGCTTTAAAACATCAGGTATGATGTTGTATCGATCAGGTAGTGTAAGGGTTACGCCCGCTTCACAGTGACAGACCAAACTCCCTGTGTAACACAACGCAAACAACCGCAAACAGTCCATTTGCACAACCACGAGATAGATAGATTTGATAGATAGATACATAGATTACATAGATCAATAGATGCAATATACATATGATAGATACGAATTACATAGATCAATAGATGCAATATACATTTGATAGATACGAATTACATAGATCAAAAGATGCAATATACATTTGATAGATACGAATAACATAGATCAATAGATGCAATATAGATTTGATAGATACGATTTACATAGATCAAAAGATGCAATATACATTTGATAGATACGAATTACATAGATCAATAGATGCAATATATATTTGATAGATACGATTGATAGTTAGATAGATTCGATAGATAAATAGATAGATTTGATAGATATATAATTTCCCTGACAGAGTATAACAATAAGACATGCGGTCTGGGACCCGTGGTGTGATAAGTAGTACTATTCTTAGCAGTTTAATACCTGTTACTCACCCTATCGGGGGAGGTCTATATGGCCTTGATTTTCAGAACAGGGAGATGGAGGAAGATGCTTGGTCTCTCCTCCTACTTCAAATTTGGCCGAAACACAAGTGGCTGTCACAAAACAGTCCGGCCACGAGATAGATAGATTTGATAGATAGATAGATAGATAGATAGATACATAGATTACATAGATCAATAGATGCAATATACATTTGATAGATACGAATTACATAGATCAATAGATGTAATATACATATGATAGATACGAATTACATAGATCAATAGATGCAATATACATTTGATAGATAGGAATAACATAGATCAATAGATGCAATATAGATTTGATAGATACGATTTACATAGATCAAAAGATGCAATATACATTTGATAGATATGAATTACATAGATCAATAGATGCAATATACATTTGATAGATACGAATTACATAGATCAAAAGATGCAATATACATTTAATAGATACGAATTACATAGATCGATAGATGCAATATACATTTGATAGATACGAATTATATAGATCAATAGATGCAATATACATATGATAGATACGAATTACATAGATCAATAGATGCAATATACATTTGATAGATACAAATTACATAGATCAAAAGATGCAATATACATTTGATAGATACGAATAACATAGATCAATAGATGCAATATAGATTTGATAGATTTACGATTTACATAGATGAAAAGATGCAAGACCCGTGGTGTGTTAAAGGGACAGTCAAGTCCAAAAAAAACTTTCATGTTTCAAATAGGGCATATAATTTTAAACAACTTTCCAATTTACTTTTATCACCAATTTTGCTTTGTTCTTTTGGTATCCTTAGTTGAAAGCTAGACCTAGGAAGGCTCATATGATAATTTCTAAACCCTTGAAGGCGCCTCTAATCTCATGCTTTTGTATTTGCTTTTCACAGCAGGGGAGAGCTAGTTCAAGTAAACCCTATAGATAACATTGTGAGCACGCCCGTGGATTGTGGCAGACACTGCACTAATTGGTTAAAATAAAAGTCAAAAGATAATAAATAAAATGTCATGTGATCAGGGGACTGTCAGAAGATGTTTAGATACAAGTTAATCACAGAGGTAAAAAGTATATTATTATAACTGTGTTGGTTATGCAAAACTGGGTAATAGGTAATAAAGGGATTATCTATCTTTTAAAACAACAAAAAATCTGGTGCTGACTGTCCCTTTAAGTAGTACTATTCTTAGCAGTTTAAAACCTGTTACTCCCCTATCGGGGGAGGTCTATATGGCCTTGATTTTTGGAACAGGGAGATGGAAGAAGATGCTTGGTCTGTCCTCCTACTTCAAATTTGGCCGAAACACAAGTGGCTGTCACAAAACAGTCCGGCCACGAGATAGATAGATTTGATAGATAGATATATAGATTACATAGATCAATTGATGCAATATACATTTGATAGATACGAATTACATAGATCAATAGATGCAATATACATATGATAGCTACGAATTACATAGATCAATAGATGCAATATACATTTGATAGATACGAATTACATAGATCAATAGATGCAATATAAATTTGATAGATATGAATTACATAGATCAAAAGATGTAATATACATTTGATAGATACGAATTACATAGATCAAAAGATGCAATATACATTCGATAGATTTGAATTACATAGATCAATAGATGCAATATACATTTGATAGATACGAATTACATAGATCAATAGATGCAATATACATATGATAGATACGAATTACATAGATCAATAGATGCAATATACATTTGATAGATACGAATTACATAGATCAATAGATGCAATATACATTTGATAGATACGAATTACATAGATCAATAGATGCAATATACATTTGATAGATACGAATGACATAGATCAATAGATGCAATATAGATTTGATAGATACGATTTACATAGATCAAAAGATGCCATATACATTTGATAGATACAAATTACATAGATCAATAGATGCAATATATATTTGATAGATACGATTGATAGATAGATTTGATAGATAAATAGATAGATTTGATAGATATATAATTTCCCTGACAGAGTATAACAATAAGACATGTGGTCTGGGACCCGTGGTGTGATAAGTAGTACTATTCTTAGCAGTTTAATACCTGTTACTCCCCCTATCGGGGGAGGTCTATATGGCCTTGATTTTCGGAACAGGGAGATGGAAGAAGATGCTTGGTCTGTCCTCCTACTTCAAATTTGGCCGAAACACAAGTGGCTGTCACAAAACAGTCCGGCCACGAGATAGATAGATTTGATAGATAGATACATAGATTACATAGATCAATTGATGCAATATACATTTGATAGATACGAATTACATAGATGAATAGATGCAATATACATATGATAGCTACGAATTACATAGATCAATAGATGCAATATACATTTGATAGATACGAATTACATAGATCAATAGATGCAATATACATTTGATAGATACGAATTACATAGATCAAAAGATGTAATATACATTTGATAGATTAGAATTACATAGATCAAAAGATGCAATATACATTTGATAGATACGAATTACATAGATCGATAGATGCAATATACATTTGATAGATACGAATTACATAGATCAATAGATGCAATATACATTTGATAGATACGAATTACATAGATCAAAAGATGTAATATACATTTGATAGATTCGAATTACATAGATCAAAAGATGCAATATACATTTGATAGATACGAATTACATAGATCGATAGATGCAATATACATTTGATAGATACGAATTACATAGATCAATAGATGCAATATACATATGATAGATACGAATTACATAGATCAATAGATGCAATATACATTTGATAGATACGAATTACATAGATCAATAGATGCAATATACATTTGATAGATACGAATTACATAGATCAATAGATGCAATATACATTTGATAGATACGAATTATATAGATCAATAGATGCAATATAGATTTGATAGATACGATTTACATAGATCAAAAGATGCAATATACATTTGATGGATACAAATTACATAGATCAATAGATGCAATATAGATTTGATAGATACGATTGATAGTTAGATAGATTCGATAGATAAATAGATAGATTTGATAGATATATAATTTCCCTGACAGAGTATAACAATAAGACATGCGGTCTGGGACCCGTGGTGTTATAAGTAGTACTATTCTTAGCAGTTTAATACCTGTTACTCCCCCTATCGGGGGAGGTCTATATGGCCTTGATTTTCGGAACAGGGAGATGGAAGAAGATGCTTGGTCTGTCCTCCTACTTCAAATTTGGCCGAAACGCAAGTGGCTGTCACAAAACAGTCCGGCCACGAGATAGATAGATTTGATAGATAGATACATAGATTACATAGATCAATTGATGCAATATACATTTGATAGATAGGAATTACATAGATTAATAGATGCAATATACATATGATAGCTACGAATTACATAGATCAATAGATGCAATATACATTTGATAGATACAAATTACATAGATCAATAGATGCAATATACATTTTAATAGATACGAATTACATAGATCAAAAGATGTAATATACATTTGATAGATACGAATTACATAGATCAAAAGATGCAATATACATTTGATAGATACGAATTACATAGATCGATAAATGCAATATACATTTGATAGATACGAATTACATAGATCAATAGATGCAATATACATATGATAGATACGAATTACATAGATCAATAGATGCAATATACATTTGATAGATACGAATTACATAGATCAATAGATGCAATATACAATTGATAGATACGAATTACATAGATCAATAGATACAATATACATTTGATAGATACAAATTACATAGATCAATAGATGCAATATAGATTTGATAGATACGATTTACATAGATCAAAAGATGCAATATACATTTGATAGATACAAATTACATAGATCAATAGATGCAATATATATTTGATAGATACGATTGATAGTTAGATAGATTCGATAGATAAATAGAAAGATTTGATAGATATAAAATTTCCCTGACAGAGTATAACAATAAGATATGCGGTCTGGGACCTGTGGTGTGATAAGAAGTACTATTCTTAGCAGTTTAATACCTGTTACTCCCCCTATCGGGGGAGGTCTATATGGCCTTGATTTTTGGAACAGGGAGATGGAAGAAGATGCTTGGTCTGTCCTCCTACTTCAAATTTGGCCGAAACACAAGTGGCTGTCACAAAACAGTCCGGCCACGAGATAGATAGATTTGATAGATAGATACATAGATTACATAGATCAATTGATGCAATATACATTTGATAGATACGAATTACATAGATCAATAGATGCAATATACATATGATAGCTACGAATTACATAGATCAATAGATGCAATATACATTTGATAGATACGAATTACATAGATCAATAGATGCAATATACATTTGATAGATACGAATTACATAGATCAAAAGATGTAATATACATTTGATTGATTCGAATTACATAGATCAAAAGATGCAATATACATTTGATAGATACGAATTACATAGATCGATAGATGCAATATACATTTGATAGATACGAATTACATAGATCAATAGATGCAATATACATATGATAGATACGAATTACATAGATCAATAGATGCAATATACATTTGATAGATACGAATTACATAGATCAATAGATGCAATATACATTTGATAGATACGAATTACATAGATCAATAGATGCAATATACATTTGATAGATACGAATGACATAGATCAATAGATGCAATATAGATTTGATAGATACGATTTACATAGATCAAAAGATGCCATATACATTTGATAGATACAAATTACATAGATCAATAGATGCAATATATATTTGATAGATACGATTGATAGATAGATTTGATAGATAAATAGATAGATTTGATAGATATATAATTTCCCTGACAGAGTATAACAATAAGACATGCGGTCTGGGACCCGTGGTGTGATAAGTAGTACTATTCTTAGCAGTTTAATACCTGTTACTCCCCCTATCGGGGGAGGTCTATATGGCCTTGATTTTCGGAACAGGGAGATGGAAGAAGATGCTTGGTCTGTCCTCCTACTTCAAATTTGGCCGAAACACAAGTGGCTGTCACAAAACAGTCCGGCCACGAGATAGATAGATTTGATAGATAGATACATAGATTACATAGATCAATTGATGCAATATACATTTGATAGATACGAATTACATAGATGAATAGATGGAATATACATATGATAGCTACGAATTACATAGATCAATAGATGCAATATACATTTGATAGATACGAATTACATAGATCAATAGATGCAATATACATTTGATAGATACGAATTACATAGATCAAAAGATGTAATATACATTTGATAGATTCGAATTACATAGATCAAAAGATGCAATATACATTTGATAGATACGAATTACATAGATCGATAGATGCAATATACATTTGATAGATACGAATTACATAGATCAATAGATGCAATATACATTTGATAGATACGAATTACATAGATCAAAAGATGTAATATACATTTGATAGATACGAATTACATAGATCAAAAGATGCAATATACATTTGATAGATACGAATTACATAGATCGATAGATGCAATATACATTTGATAGATACGAATTACATAGATCAATAGATGCAATATACATATGATAGATACGAATTACATAGATCAATAGATGCAATATACATTTGATAGATACGAATTACATAGATCAATAGATGCAATATACATTTGATAGATACGAATTACATAGATCAATAGATGCAATATACATTTGATAGATACGAATTATATAGATCAATAGATGCAATATAGATTTGATAGATACGATTTACATAGATCAAAAGATGCAATATACATTTGATGGATACAAATTACATAGATCAATAGATGCAATATAGATTTGATAGATACGATTGATAGTTAGATAGATTCGATAGATAAATAGATAGATTTGATAGATATATAATTTCCCTGACAGAGTATAACAATAAGACATGCGGTCTGGGACCCGTGGTGTTATAAGTAGTACTATTCTTAGCAGTTTAATACCTGTTACTCCCCCTATCGGGGGAGGTCTATATGGCCTTGATTTTCGGAACAGGGAGATGGAAGAAGATGCTTGGTCTGTCCTCCTACTTCAAATTTGGCCGAAACGCAAGTGGCTGTCACAAAACAGTCCGGCCACGAGATAGATAGATTTGATAGATAGATACATAGATTACATAGATCAATTGATGCAATATACATTTGATAGATAGGAATTACATAGATTAATAGATGCAATATACATATGATAGCTACGAATTACATAGATCAATAGATGCAATATACATTTGATAGATACAAATTACATAGATCAATAGATGCAATATACATTTTAATAGATACGAATTACATAGATCAAAAGATGTAATATACATTTGATAGATACGAATTACATAGATCAAAAGATGCAATATACATTTGATAGATACGAATTACATAGATCGATAAATGCAATATACATTTGATAGATACGAATTACATAGATCAATAGATGCAATATACATATGATAGATACGAATTACATAGATCAATAGATGCAATATACATTTGATAGATACGAATTACATAGATCAATAGATGCAATATACAATTGATAGATACGAATTACATAGATCAATAGATACAATATACATTTGATAGATACAAATTACATAGATCAATAGATGCAATATAGATTTGATAGATACGATTTACATAGATCAAAAGATGCAATATACATTTGATAGATACAAATTACATAGATCAATAGATGCAATATATATTTGATAGATACGATTGATAGTTAGATAGATTCGATAGATAAATAGAAAGATTTGATAGATATAAAATTTCCCTGACAGAGTATAACAATAAGATATGCGGTCTGGGACCTGTGGTGTGATAAGAAGTACTATTCTTAGCAGTTTAATACCTGTTACTCCCCCTATCGGGGGAGGTCTATATGGCCTTGATTTTTGGAACAGGGAGATGGAAGAAGATGCTTGGTCTGTCCTCCTACTTCAAATTTGGCCGAAACACAAGTGGCTGTCACAAAACAGTCCGGCCACGAGATAGATAGATTTGATAGATAGATACATAGATTACATAGATCAATTGATGCAATATACATTTGATAGATACGAATTACATAGATCAATAGATGCAATATACATATGATAGCTACGAATTACATAGATCAATAGATGCAATATACATTTGATAGATACGAATTACATAGATCAATAGATGCAATATACATTTGATAGATACGAATTACATAGATCAAAAGATGTAATATACATTTGATTGATTCGAATTACATAGATCAAAAGATGCAATATACATTTGATAGATACGAATTACATAGATCGATAGATGCAATATACATTTGATAGATACGAATTACATAGATCAATAGATGCAATATACATATGATAGATACGAATTACATAGATCAATAGATGCAATATACATTTGATAGATACGAATTACATAGATCAATAGATGCAATATACATTTGATAGATACGAATTACATAGATCAATAGATGCAATATACATTTGATAGATACGAATGACATAGATCAATAGATGCAATATAGATTTGATAGATACGATTTACATAGATCAAAAGATGCCATATACATTTGATAGATACAAATTACATAGATCAATAGATGCAATATATATTTGATAGATACGATTGATAGATAGATTTGATAGATAAATAGATAGATTTGATAGATATATAATTTCCCTGACAGAGTATAACAATAAGACATGCGGTCTGGGACCCGTGGTGTGATAAGTAGTACTATTCTTAGCAGTTTAATACCTGTTACTCCCCCTATCGGGGGAGGTCTATATGGCCTTGATTTTCGGAACAGGGAGATGGAAGAAGATGCTTGGTCTGTCCTCCTACTTCAAATTTGGCCGAAACACAAGTGGCTGTCACAAAACAGTCCGGCCACGAGATAGATAGATTTGATAGATAGATACATAGATTACATAGATCAATTGATGCAATATACATTTGATAGATACGAATTACATAGATGAATAGATGCAATATACATATGATAGCTACGAATTACATAGATCAATAGATGCAATATACATTTGATAGATACGAATTACATAGATCAATAGATGCAATATACATTTGATAGATACGAATTACATAGATCAAAAGATGTAATATACATTTGATAGATTCGAATTACATAGATCAAAAGATGCAATATACATTTGATAGATACGAATTACATAGATCGATAGATGCAATATACATTTGATAGATACGAATTACATAGATCAATAGATGCAATATACATTTGATAGATACGAATTACATAGATCAAAAGATGTAATATACATTTGATAGATTCGAATTACATAGATCAAAAGATGCAATATACATTTGATAGATACGAATTACATAGATCGATAGATGCAATATACATTTGATAGATACGAATTACATAGATCAATAGATGCAATATACATATGATAGATACGAATTACATAGATCAATAGATGCAATATACATTTGATAGATACGAATTACATAGATCAATAGATGCAATATACATTTGATAGATACGAATTACATAGATCAATAGATGCAATATACATTTGATAGATACGAATTATATAGATCAATAGATGCAATATAGATTTGATAGATACGATTTACATAGATCAAAAGATGCAATATACATTTGATGGATACAAATTACATAGATCAATAGATGCAATATAGATTTGATAGATACGATTGATAGTTAGATAGATTCGATAGATAAATAGATAGATTTGATAGATATATAATTTCCCTGACAGAGTATAACAATAAGACATGCGGTCTGGGACCCGTGGTGTTATAAGTAGTACTATTCTTAGCAGTTTAATACCTGTTACTCCCCCTATCGGGGGAGGTCTATATGGCCTTGATTTTCGGAACAGGGAGATGGAAGAAGATGCTTGGTCTGTCCTCCTACTTCAAATTTGGCCGAAACGCAAGTGGCTGTCACAAAACAGTCCGGCCACGAGATAGATAGATTTGATAGATAGATACATAGATTACATAGATCAATTGATGCAATATACATTTGATAGATAGGAATTACATAGATTAATAGATGCAATATACATATGATAGCTACGAATTACATAGATCAATAGATGCAATATACATTTGATAGATACAAATTACATAGATCAATAGATGCAATATACATTTGATAGATACGAATTACATAGATCAAAAGATGTAATATACATTTGATAGATACGAATTACATAGATCAAAAGATGCAATATACATTTGATAGATACGAATTACATAGATCGATAAATGCAATATACATTTGATAGATACGAATTACATAGATCAATAGATGCAATATACATATGATAGATACGAATTACATAGATCAATAGATGCAATATACATTTGATAGATACGAATTACATAGATCAATAGATGCAATATACAATTGATAGATACGAATTACATAGATCAATAGATACAATATACATTTGATAGATACAAATTACATAGATCAATAGATGCAATATAGATTTGATAGATACGATTTACATAGATCAAAAGATGCAATATACATTTGATAGATACAAATTACATAGATCAATAGATGCAATATATATTTGATAGATACGATTGATAGTTAGATAGATTCGATAGATAAATAGAAAGATTTGATAGATATAAAATTTCCCTGACAGAGTATAACAATAAGATATGCGGTCTGGGACCTGTGGTGTGATAAGAAGTACTATTCTTAGCAGTTTAATACCTGTTACTCCCCCTATCGGGGGAGGTCTATATGGCCTTGATTTTTGGAACAGGGAGATGGAAGAAGATGCTTGGTCTGTCCTCCTACTTCAAATTTGGCCGAAACACAAGTGGCTGTCACAAAACAGTCCGGCCACGAGATAGATAGATTTGATAGATAGATACATAGATTACATAGATCAATTGATGCAATATACATTTGATAGATACGAATTACATAGATCAATAGATGCAATATACATATGATAGCTACGAATTACATAGATCAATAGATGCAATATACATTTGATAGATACGAATTACATAGATCAATAGATGCAATATACATTTGATAGATACGAATTACATAGATCAAAAGATGTAATATACATTTGATAGATTCGAATTACATAGATCAAAAGATGCAATATACATTTGATAGATACGAATTACATAGATCGATAGATGCAATATACATTTGATAGATACGAATTACATAGATCAATAGATGCAATATACATATGATAGATACGAATTACATAGATCAATAGATGCAATATACATTTGATAGATACGAATTACATAGATCAATAGATGCAATATACATTTGATAGATACGAATTACATAGATCAATAGATGCAATATACATTTGATAGATACGAATTACATAGATCAATAGATGCAATATAGATTTGATAGATACGATTTACATAGATCAAAAGATGCAATATACATTTGATAGATACAAATTACATAGATCAATAGATGCAATATAGATTTGATAGATACGATTGATAGTTAGATAGATTTGATAGATAAATAGATAGATTTGATATATATATAATTTCCCTGACTGAGTATAACAATAAGACATGCGGTCTGGGACCCGTGGTGTGATAAGTAGTACTATTCTTAGCAGTTTAATACCTGTTACTCCCCCTATCGGGGGAGGTCTATATGGCCTTGATTTTCGGAACAGGGAGATGGAAGAAGATGCTTGGTCTGTCCTCCTACTTCAAATTTGGCCGAAACACAAGTGGCTGTCACAAAACAGTCCGGCCACGAGATAGATAGATTTGATAGATAGATACATAGATTACATAGATCAATTGATGCAATATACATTTGATAGATACGAATTACATAGATCAATAGATGCAATATACATATGATAGCTACGAATTACATAGATCAATAGATGCAATATACATTTGATAGATACGAATTACATAGATCAATAGATGCAATATACATTTGATAGATACGAATTACATAGATCAAAAGATGTAATATACATTTGATAGATACGAATTACATAGATCAAAAGATGCAATATACATTTGATAGATACGAATTACATAGATCGATAGATGCAATATACATTTGATAGATACGAATTACATAGATCAATAGATGCAATATACATATGATAGATACGAATTACATAGATCAATAGATGCAATATACATTTGATAGATACGAATTACATAGATCAATAGATGCAATATACATTTGATAGATACGAATTACATAGATCAATAGATGCAATATAGATTTGATAGATACGATTTACATAGATCAAAAGATGCAATATACATTTGATAGATACAAATTACATAGATCAATAGATGCAATATATATTTGATAGATACGATTGATAGTTAGATAGATTCGATAGATAAATAGATAGATTTGATAGATATATAGTTTCCCTGACAGAGTATAACAATAAGACATGCGGTCTGGGACCCGTGGTGTGATAAGTAGTACTATTCTTAGCAGTTTAATACCTGTTACTCCCCCTATCGGGGAGGTCTATATGGCCTTGATTTTTGGAACAGGGAGATGGAAGAAGATGCTTGGTCTGTCCTCCTACTTCAAATTTGGCCAAAACACAAGTGGCTGTCACAAAACAGTCCGGCCACGAGATAGATATATTTGATAGATAGATACATAGATTACATAGATCAATAGATGCAATATACATTTGATAGATACCAATTACATAGATCAAAAGATGCAATATACATTTGATAGATACGAATTACATAGATCAAAAGATGCAATTTACATTTGATAGATACAAATTACATAGATCAAAACATGCAATATACATTTGATAGATACGAATTACATAGATCAAAAGATGCAATATACATTTGATAGATACGAATTACATGGATCAAAAGATGCAATATACATTTGATAGATACGAATTACATAGATCAATAGATGCAATGTACATTTGATAGATACGAATTACATAGATCAAAAGATGCAATATACATTTGATAGATATGAATTACATAGATCAAAAGATGCAATATACATTTGATAGATACGAATTACATGGATCAAAAGACGCAATATACATTTGATAGATACGAATAACATAGATCAAAAGATGCAATATACATTTGATAGATACGAATTACATAGATCAAAAGATGCAATATACATTTGATAGATACGAAATACATAGATAAATAGATGCAATATACATTTGATAGATACGAATTACATAGATCAAAAGATGCAATATACATTTGATAGATACGAATTACATGGATCAAAAGATGCAATATACATTTGATAAATACGAATTAAATAGATCAATAGATGCAATATACATTTGATAGATACGAATGTCATAGATCAATAGACGCAATATACATTTGATAGATACAAATTACATAGATCAAAAGATGCAATATACATTTGATAAATACGAATTAAATAGATCAATAGATGCGATATACATTTGATAGATACGAATGTCATAGATCAATAGACGCAATATACATTTGATAGATACAAATTACATAGATCAAAAGATGCAATATACATTTGATAGATACGTTTGATAGTTAGATAGATTCGTTAGATAAATAGATAGATTTGAAAGATATATAATTTCCTAGACAGAGAATTACAAGACGTGCGGTCTGGGACCCATGGTAAGGTTCCCAGAAGCAGTTGCGGCACCAGGGGACATGTATATGGCATGGATTTTTGTAACCGGGAGATGGAAAAAGATGCTTGGTCGGTCCTCCCGTTTCAAATTTGGGGCACTGCGCGTGCAATCTATTGTGCCACCAGATATGAGTGGTGTGTTAAGTAGTACTATCCTTAGCAGTTTAATACCTGTTACTCCCCCTATCGGGGGCGGTGTATATGGCATGGATTTTAGGAACCGGGAGATGGAAAAAGATGCTTGGTCAGTCCTCCTACTTCAAATTTGGCCGAAACACAAGTGGCTGTCACAAAACAGTCCGGCCACGAGATAGATATATTTGATAGATAGATACATAGATTACATAGATCAATTGATGCAATATACATTTGATGGATACGAATTACATAGATCAATAGATGCAATATACATATGATAGCTACGAATTACATAGATCAATAGATGCAATATACATTTGATAGATACGAATTACATAGATCAATAGATGCAATATACATTTGATAGATACGAATTACATAGATCAAAAGATGTAATATACATTTGATAGATACGAATTACATAGATCAAAAGATGCAATATACATTTGATAGATATGAATTACATAGATCGATAGATGCAATATAAATTTGATAGATACGAATTACATAGGTCAATAGATGCAATATACATATGATAGATACGAATTACATAGATCAATAGATGCAATATACATTTGATAGATACGAATTACATAGATCAATAGATGCAATATACATTTGATAGATACGAATTACATAGATCAATAGATGCAATATACATTTGATAGATACAAATTACATAGATCAATAGATGCAATATACATTTGATAGATACGAATTACATAGATCAATAGATGCAATATAGATTTGATAGATACGATTTACATAGATCAAAAGATGCAATATACATTTGATAGATACAAATTACATAGATCAATAGATGCAATATATATTTGATAGATACAATTGATAGATAGATTCGATACATAAATAGATAGATTTGATAAATATATAATTTCCCTGACAGAGTATAACAATAAGACATGCGGTCTGGGACCCGTGGTGTGATAAGTAGTACTATTCTTAGCAGTTTAATACCTGTTACTCCCCCTATCGGGGGAGGTCTATATGGCCTTGATTTTCGGAACAGGGAGATGGAAGAAGATGCTTGGTCTGTCCTCCTACTTCAAATTTGGCCGAAACACAAGTGGCTGTCACAAAACAGTCCGGCCACGAGAAAGATAGATTTGATAGATAGATACATAGATTACATAGATCAATTGATGCAATATACATTTGATAGATACGAATTACATAGATCAATAGATGCAATATACATATGATAGCTACGAATTACATAGATCAATAGATGCAATATACATATGATAGCTACGAATTACATAGATCAATAGATGCAATATACATTTGATAGATACGAATTACATGGATCAAAAGATGCAATATACATTTGATAGATACGAATTACATAGATCAATAGATGCAATATACATTTGATAGATACGAATTACATAGATCAATAGATGCAATATACATTTGATAGATACAAATTACATAGATCAAAAGATGCAATATACATTTGATATATACGATTGATAGTTAGATAGATTCGTTAGATAAATAGATAGATTTGATAGATATATAATTTCACTGACAGAGAATTACAAGACGTGTGGTCTGGGACCCATGGTAAGGTTCCCAGAGGCAGTTGCGGCGACAGGGGACGTGTATATGGCATGGATTTTTGTAACCGGCTGATGGAAAAAGATGCTTGGTCGGTCCTCCCGCTTCAAATTTGGGGCACAGCGCGTGCAATCTTTTGTGCCACCAGATATGAGTGGTGTGTTAAGTAGTACTATTCTTAGAAGTTTAATACCTGTTACTCCCCCTATCGGGGGCGGTGTATATGGCATGGATTTTAGGAACCGGGAGATGGAAAAAGATGCTTGGTCGGTCCTCCTACTTCAAATCTGGCCGAAACACAAGTGGCTGTCACAAAACAGTCCGGCCACGAGATTGATATATTTGATAGATAGATACATAGATTACATAGATCAATAGATGCAATATACATTTGATAGATACCAATTACATAGATCAAAAGATGCAATATACATTTGATAGATACGAATTACATAGATCAAAATATGCAATTTACATTTGATAGATACAAATTACATAGATCAAAAGATGCAATATATATTTGATAGATACGAATTACATAGATCAAAAGATGCAATATACATTTGATAGATACGAATTACATGGATCAAAAGATGCAATATACATTTGATAGATACGAATTACATAGATCAATAGATGCAATGTACATTTGATAGATACGAATTACATAGATCAAAAGATGCAATATACATTTGATAGATATGAATTACATAGATCAAAAGATGCAATATACATTTGATAGATACGAATTACATGGATCAAAAGATGCAATATACATTTGATAGATACGAATAACATAGATCAAAAGATGCAATATACATTTGATAGATACGAATTACATAGATCAAAAGATGCAATATACATTTGATAGATACGAAATACATAGATAAATAGATGCAATATACATTTGATAGATACGAATTACATAGATCAAAAGATGCAATATACATTTGATAGATACGAATTACATGGATCAAAAGATGCAATATACATTTGATAAATACGAATTAAATAGATCAATAGATGCAATATACATTTGATAGATACGAATGTCACAGATCAATAGACGCAATATACATTTGATATATACGTTTGATAGTTAGAGAGATTCGTTAGATAAATAGATAGATTTGATAGATATATAATTTCCCTGACAGAGAATTACAAGACGTGCGGTCTGGGACCCATGGTAAGGATCCCAGAGGCAGTTGCGGCGCCAGGGGACATGTATATGGCATGGATTTTTGTAACCGGGAGATGGAAAAAGATGCTTGGTCGGTCCTCCCGTTTCAAATTTGGGGCACTGCGCGTGCAATCTATTGTGCCACCAGATATGAGTGGTGTGTTAAGTAGTACTATTCTTAGCAGTTTAATACCTGTTACTCCCCCTATCGGGGGCGATGTATATGGCATGGATTTTAGGAACCGGGAGATGGAAAAAGATGCTTGGTCAGTCCTCCTACTTCAAATTTGGCCGAAAAACAAGTGGCTATCACAAAACAGTCCGGCCACGAGATAGATAGATTTGATAGATAGATACATAGATTACATAGATCAATTGATGCAATATACATTTGATAGATACGAATTACATAGATGAATAGATGCAATATACATATGATAGCTACGAATTACATAGATCAATAGATGCAATATACATTTGATAGATACGAATTACATAGATCAATAGATGCAATATACATTTGATAGATACGAATTACATAGATCAAAAGATGTAATATACATTTGATAGATTCGAATTACATAGATCAAAAGATGCAATATACATTTGATAGATACGAATTACATAGATCGATAGATGCAATATACATTTGATAGATACGAATTACATAGATCAATAGATGCAATATACATATGATAGATACGAATTACATAGATCAATAGATGCAATATACATTTGATAGATACGAATTACATAGATCAATAGATGCAATATACATTTGATAGATACGAATTACATAGATCAATAGATGCAATATATATTTGATAGATACGAATTATATAGATCAATAGATGCAATATAGATTTGATAGATACGATTTACATAGATCAAAAGATGCAATATACATTTGATGGATACAAATTACATAGATCAATAGATGCAATATAGATTTGATAGATACGATTGATAGTTAGATAGATTCGATAGATAAATAGATAGATTTGATAGATATATAATTTCCCTGACAGAGTATAACAATAAGACATGCGGTCTGGGACCCGTGGTGTTATAAGTAGTACTATTCTTAGCAGTTTAATACCTGGAAAAAGATGCTTGGTCGGTCCTCCCGTTTCAAATTTGGGGCACTGCGCGTGCAATCTATTGTGCCACCAGATATGAGTGGTGTGTTAAGTAGTACTATTCTTAGCAGTTTAATACCTGTTACTCCCCCTATCGGGGGCGATGTATATGGCATGGATTTTAGGAACCGGGAGATGGAAAAAGATGCTTGGTCAGTCCTCCTACTTCAAATTTGGCCGAAAAACAAGTGGCTATCACAAAACAGTCCGGCCACGAGATAGATAGATTTGATAGATAGATACATAGATTACATAGATCAATTGATGCAATATACATTTGATAGATACGAATTACATAGATGAATAGATGCAATATACATATGATAGCTACGAATTACATAGATCAATAGATGCAATATACATTTGATAGATACGAATTACATAGATCAATAGATGCAATATACATTTGATAGATACGAATTACATAGATCAAAAGATGTAATATACATTTGATAGATTCGAATTACATAGATCAAAAGATGCAATATACATTTGATAGATACGAATTACATAGATCGATAGATGCAATATACATTTGATAGATACGAATTACATAGATCAATAGATGCAATATACATATGATAGATACGAATTACATAGATCAATAGATGCAATATACATTTGATAGATACGAATTACATAGATCAATAGATGCAATATACATTTGATAGATACGAATTACATAGATCAATAGATGCAATATACATTTGATAGATACGAATTATATAGATCAATAGATGCAATATAGATTTGATAGATACGATTTACATAGATCAAAAGATGCAATATACATTTGATGGATACAAATTACATAGATCAATAGATGCAATATAGATTTGATAGATACGATTGATAGTTAGATAGATTCGATAGATAAATAGATAGATTTGATAGATATATAATTTCCCTGACAGAGTATAACAATAAGACATGCGGTCTGGGACCCGTGGTGTTATAAGTAGTACTATTCTTAGCAGTTTAATACCTGTTACTCCCCCTATCGGGGGAGGTCTATATGGCCTTGATTTTCGGAACAGGGAGATGGAAGAAGATGCTTGGTCTGTCCTCCTACTTCAAATTTGGCCGAAACGCAAGTGGCTGTCACAAAACAGTCCGGCCACGAGATATATAGATTTGATAGATAGATACATAGATTACATAGATCAATTGATGCAATATACATTTGATAGATAGGAATTACATAGATTAATAGATGCAATATACATTTGATAGCTACGAATTACATAGATCAATAGATGCAATATACATTTGATAGATACGAATTACATAGATCAATAGATGCAATATACATTTGATAGATACGAATTACATAGATCAAAAGATGTAATATACATTTGATAGATACGAATTACATAGATCAAAAGATGCAATATACATTTGATAGATACGAATTACATAGATCGATAAATGCAATATACATTTGATAGATAGATTTGATAGATATATAATTTCCCTGACAGAGAATTACAAGACGTGCGGTCTGGGACCCATGGTAAGGATCCCAGAGGCAGTTGCGGCGCCAGGGGACATGTATATGGCATGGATTTTTGTAACCGGGAGATGGAAAAAGATGCTTGGTCGGTCCTCCCGTTTCAAATTTGGGGCACTGCGCGTGCAATCTATTGTGCCACCAGATATGAGTGGTGTGTTAAGTAGTACTATTCTTAGCAGTTTAATACCTGTTACTCCCCCTATCGGGGGCGATGTATATGGCATGGATTTTAGGAACCGGGAGATGGAAAAAGATGCTTGGTCAGTCCTCCTACTTCAAATTTGGCCGAAACACAAGTGGCTATCACAAAACAGTCCGGCCACGAGATCGATATATTTGATAGATAGATACATAGATTACATAGATCAATAGATGCAATATACATTTGATAGATACGAATTACATAGATCAAAAGATGCAATATACATTTGATAGATACGAATTACATAGATCAAAAGATGCAATATACATTTGATAGATACAAATTACATGGATCAAAAGATGCAATATACATTTGATAGATACGAATTACATAGATCAATAGATGCAATATACATTTGATATATACGAATTACATAGATCAAAAGATGCAATATACATTTGATAGATATGAATTACATAGATCAAAAGATGCAATATACATTTGATAGATACGAATTACATGGATCAAAAGATGCAATATACATTTGATAGATACGAATAACATAGATCAAAAGATGCAATATACATTTGATAGATACGAATTACATAGATCAAAAGATGCAATATACATTTGATAGATACGAAATACATAGATCAATAGATGCAATATACATTTGATAGATACGAATTACATAGATCAAAAGATGCAATATTCATTTGATAGATACGAATTACATGGATCAAAAGATGCAATATACATTTGATAGATACGAATTACATAGATCAATAGATGCAATATACATTTGATATACGATTGATAGTTAGATAGATTCGTTAGATAAATAGATAGATTTGATAGATGTATAATTTCCCTGACAGAGAATTACAAGACGTGTGGTGTGGGACCCATGGTAAGGTTCCCAGAGGCAGTTGCGGCGCAAAGGGACGTGTATATGGCATGGATTTTTGTAACCGGGTGATGGAAAAAGATGCTTGGTCGGTCCTCCCGCTTCAAATTTGGGGCACTGCGCGTGCAATCTTTTGTGCCACCAGATATGAGTGGTGTGTTAAGTAGTACTATTCTTAGAAGTTTAATACCTGTTACTCCCCCTATCGGGGGCGGTGTATATGGCATGGATTTTAGGAACCAGGAGATGGAAAAAGATGCTTGGTCGGTCCTCCTACTTCAAATTTGGCCGAAACACAAGTGGCTATCACAAAACAGTCCGGCCACGAGATCGATATATTTGATAGATAGATACATAGATTACATAGATCAATAGATGCAATATACATTTGATAGATACCAATTACATAGATTAAAAGATGCAATATACATTTGATAGATACGAATTACATAGATCAAAAGATGCAATATACATTTGATAGATACGAATTACATGGATCAAAAGATGCAATATACATTTGATAGATACGAATTACATAGATCAATAGATGCAATATACATTTGATATATACGAATTACATAGATCAAAAGATGCAATATACATTTGATAGATATGAATTACATAGATCAAAAGATGCAATATACATTTGATAGATACGAATAACATAGATCAAAAGATGCAATATACATTTGATAGATACGAATAACATAGATCAAAAGATGCAATATACATTTGATAGATACGAAATACATAGATCAATAGATGCAATATACATTTGATAGATACGAATTACATAGATCAAAAGATGCAATATACATTTGATAGATACGAATTACATGGATCAAAAGATGCAAAATACATTTGATAGATACAAATTACATAGATCAATAAATGCAATATACATTTGATAGATACGAATTACATAGATCAATAGATGCAATATACATTTGATAGATACAAATTACATAGATCAAAAGATGCAATATACATTTGATATATACGATTGATAGTTAGATAGATTCGTTAGATAAATAGATAGATTTGATAGATATATAATTTCCCAGACAGAGAATTACAAGACATGTATCTGGGACCCATGGTAAGGTTCCCAGAGGCAGTTGCGGCGCCAGGGGACGTGTATATGGCATGGATTTTTGTAACCGGGTGATGGAAAAAGATGCTTGGTCGGTCCTCCCGCTTCAAATTTGGGGCACTGCGCGTGCAATCTTTTGTGCCACCAGATATGAGTGGTGTGTTAAGTAGTACTATTCTTAGAAGTTTAATACCTGTTACTCCCCCTATCGGGGGCGGTGTATATGGCATGGATTTTAGGAGCCGGGAGATGGAAAAAGATGCTTGGTCGGTCCTCCTACTTCAAATTTGGCCGAAACACAAGTGGCTGTCACAAAACAGTCCGGCCACGAGATTGATATATTTGATAGATAGATACATAGATTACATAGATCAATAGATGCAATATACATTTGATAGATACCAATTACATAGATAAAAAGATGCAATATACATTTGATAGATACAAATTACATAGATCGAAAGATGCAATTTACATTTGATAGATACCAATTACATAGATCAAAAGATGCAATATACATTTGATAGATACGAATTACATATATCAAAAGCTGCAATTTACATTTGATAGATACAAATTACATAGATCAAAAGATGTAATATACATTTGATAGATACGAATTACATGGATCAAAAGATGCAATATACATTTGATAGATACGAATTACATAGATCAATAGTTGCAATATACATTTGATAGATACGAATTACATAGATCAAAAGATGCAATATGCATTTGATAGATATGAATTACATAGATCAATAGATGCAATATACATTTGATAGATACAAATTCCATAGATCAATAGATGCAATATACATTTGATAGATACGAATTGTATAGATCAATAGATGCAATATACATTTGATAGATACGAATTACATAGATCAAAAGATTCAATATACATTTGATAGATATGAATTACATAGATCAATAGATGCAATATACATTTGGTAGATATGAATTACATAGATCAATAGATGCAATATACATTTGATAGATACGAATTCCATAGATCAATAGATGCAATATACATTTGATAGATACGAATTGCATAGATAAATAGATGCAATATACATTTGATAGATACGAATTACATAGATCAAAAGATGCAATATACATTTGATAGATATGAATTACATAGATCAATAGATGCAATATACATTTGATAGATACGAATTGCATAGGTCAATAGATGCAATATACATTTGATAGATACGATTGATAGTTAGATAGATTTGATAGATAAATAAATAATTTGATAGATATATAATTTCCCAGAGAGTTACAAAGACGTGCCGTCTGGGACCCATGGTAAGGTTACTTCCTTTTGCACAATCGAGTACAGGTTGGGGTCCGGGATTGCCTTTTGTGCAAAGAAATTGTGGCTGGGTACAAATTACATAGATCAAAAGATGCAATATACATTTGATAGATACAAATTACATAGATCAATAGATGCAATATACATTTGATAGATACACATTACATAGATCAAAAGATGCAATATACATTTGATAGATACGAATTACATAGATCAATAAATGCAATATATATTTGATAGATACGATTTTAAGGAGTGTGTGTCACCATAAGCTTACTGGTGTGTTTGTAAAAGCTAGTCCTGAGTGAAATAAAGCAATAGTAGTAGTTCATTCTGGAACAGGTAGTCCTGTCTCATTCTTTCAGGTATACCAGTTGCAGAGGTTCTGACCCTGCATTCTGGCTGCACCTCTCCCTGCAAGAGAGATCTGTTACCTGTGGGCCTGTATGCAAAGAGCTGGCCTGCCTGAAAGGAGCAGCAAGGCATAGGGATCTATTCCTGCCTATAAGAAACCAGAGTACACACTACCTGCTGGAAGTGTGCAGTGAGGCAGAGGGATCTATTCCTGCCTAGAAGCAGACAGGCAGAGGGGATACTACCTGACTGGGAGCCCAATGAGACCAGCCCAGCTGGGGGAGATACAGCCGCTGGCTTGATCCCGGTCTCAGCCACGATAGCCCTGGTCCCACTATTTGGAGGCAGAGGGATCTATTCCTGCCAATAAGCAGCCTGGCAGGGGGATTTATTCCTGCCTAGAAGCAGACAGGCAGAGGGGACGCTACCTGACTGGGAGTCCACTGAGACCAGCCCAGCTGGGGGAGATACAGCCGCTGTCTTGACCCCAGTCTCAGCAACTATATCTCTGGTCCCACTATCCGGTGGCCACCCCTGGGTTTGGACAGAGGAAGGGAGACCCCCTAGTAGAGTACCGCTACATCCGGGAGATGGAAAAAGATGTTTGGACACCCAGTACAGGTCGTTCTCCTTCAGCATTTTTATACGAGGGTCCCCGACCCCAAACAGGCATGACAGCATGAAAGACCCCATCTGCCATGACTTACTTTTGCACAATCGAGTACAGGTATGGCATTGATTTTAGGAACCCGGAGATTATTTTTAGGAACCGGGAGATGGAAAAAGATGCTTGGACACCAAGTACAGGTCGTTCTCCTTCAGCCTTTTTATACGAGGGTCCCCGACCCTCAACAGGCACGACAGCATGAAAGACCCCATATGCCATGACTTCCTTTTGCACAATCGAGTACAGGTTTGGCATCAATTTTAGGAACCCAGAGATAATTTTTAGGAACCGGGAGATGGAAAAAGATGCTTGGACACCCAGTACAGGTCGTTCTCCTTCAGCCTTTTTATACGAGGGTCCCCGACCCTCAACAGGCACGACAGCATGAAAGACCCCATATGCCATGACTTCCTTTTGCACAATCGAGTACAGGTATGGCATCAATTTTAGGAATCCGGAGATAATTTTTAGGAACCGGGAGATGGAAAAAGATGCTTGGACACCCAGTACAGGTTGTTCTCCTTCAGCCTTTTTATACGAGGGCCCCGACCCTCAACAGGCACAACAGCATGAAAGACCCCATATGCCATGACTTCCTTTTGCACAATCGAGTACAGGTATGGCATCAATTTTAGGAACCCGGAGATAATTTTTAGGAACCGGGAGATGGAAAAAGATGCTTGGTCGGTCCTCCTACTTCCAATTTGGGGCACTGCGCGTGCAATCTACTGTGCCACCAGATATGAGTGGTATGTTAAGTAGTACTATTGTTAACAGTTTAATCACTGTTATGTGCCTTTTTTTTGGTTTGGTTTTTTTTTTTTTTTTTTTTTTTGAGTTTTAACAATTTTTATTGATTGTTACAGAATTACAGATACATAGAGAAGAAAAAGAAAACTTGTGGAGCTGCATCCTTACAGTTACACCAATTACATTATGCATATCTTATACTTTAACTAGAGCCATATTTGAAACATATTACTCTGTACAAGAGTTTCATGGTAACATGCCTATACAAAATACAAGTACCAACAAATACCTTCTCTCTACAATCCTGTAACAAGGGGAAGGTGTCACTGGATGTCAGAATAGGAATGTAAATGATATATATGATTGGTTCTACAGTGAGAAGTATTAAGCAAAAGTAAGAAAGGGGGGATTGGGGATATACGGGAAGGAAGTGGGATGGAATGAGTGCTACGTATATTCAGTAAGGTTTGTTGAATCGTCTATACCAGTTTTGATGCGTGACTTGTTTAAGGTTTGAGACCGCCCCACATATCCAGCATCTCCTGGTGGTGCGCTAGTTTGTCAAATTTCAAGTAATGGAAACGTTCCAGTCTAAGTAAGTCTGATGTCTGTGTACGCCATTCCTGCTGTGTGGGAAGGTTGCTGGTTTTCCAATATCTAGGAATTAACTTTTTAGCACTATTGAGCATTATAAGAAGGAGTGAGGTTTTGATACTGTTTTGCAATTTAGGTATTTCTAAAAATAAAAGGGCATTAAAATTAGGCGTAATAGTAGTGTCAAGGACTGCAGACATAGATTCAAATACTGCCTTCCAGTATTTAGCAAGATTAGGACACGTCCACCATATATGGTGCATTGTGCCCCTCTGTCCGCATCCTCTCCAACATCTGTCTGTTATATGCGGTGCCGTTTTATGTAGTCTAGCAGGAGTTAGGTACCATCTGCTAATGAATTTGTAATGGATCTCTTGTATGTAAGATGATGAAGAGGCTTTTTTCGCTTGTTGAAAAGATCTATTCCAGACCTCTGGTTCCAAAGTCGTGCCAGCTTCTGCATGCCAGGCCTGGGCGTATGTTGGTAATGTCTGATCATCTGGGTGTAATAGTATCTTGTATAGAAGGGATATTGTGTGTCTAGGTGGCGTTCTCTGTGTGCATAACTTCTCAAAGGGGGTTAGTTCACGGTGTAGTTTAAATTTGTGCTTGTGTGTTGAAATAAAGTGAATGAGTTGGGATCTGGAAAACCAATTAGGAAAAAGCGTCTTGTCCCATAATTGTAATCTCTCTAAGGTCATGATATTGCCCTGATCTATTACTGAGTGTAGTATACCCTCTCCCAAACTGTATTTCTGTCTATTAGAGATATGCATTTTGCATATAGGTAGGTCTGGGTTCTCTCTGATTGGAAGCAGTGGTGAGTAAATTGAGGAGATTTGCATGTGTGTAGCTATAGTCTTATCCCATTCCCTAAAAGTCTCTGAAATGGTTGGGTAGTGTATTATTACATCTGGGCGCTTTCTAGGTTCCGTCCAAGCTAAGGTAGCTGTGTTACCTCTATTCATTATGTGGTTGTCTATTTGTACCCAGGCTTTTTGATCTGAGTTATGACTCCAGTCCACTATTTGTTGCAACGCAATAGCCTTCCTGTAGTGTGCTAAGTTGGGGACGCCCAGTCCTCCACTACTTCTGGGCAGGAATACCGTCTGTCTCCTTACTCTATTTCTTTTCCCTCGTCCTATAAAGCTGTCTATAAGTGATTGTAATTTTGGGATGAATGTCATGGGCGCGGGAATGGGAAGAGCCTGGAAGAGATATAACAACCGGGGCAGTATGTTCATTTTTATAATTCCTATCCTGCCGAGCCACGACAGGGGTTTGTTATTCCAAGAGTTAAGATCCCTGGAGATCTCGTTTTTCAGATGTTCATAATTATAATGAAATAGATTCTTTGGGTTGCCAGTAAGGTATATTCCTAAGTATTTGAGTTTGGATGTTGCTATTGTGATTTGGTACTTGGCAGCTAGGTGATTGACTATTTGTGGTGGTGATGAAATATTAAGTAGTTCCGATTTGGTTAGGTTAAGATGAAAATTGGAAACTTGGCTATATTGTTGTAGTTCTGCTAAGAGTTCTGGGATTGAGGATTCTATATTGGTCATTGTGAAAAGGATATCATCGGCGTACATGATAAGTTTACTATCTATGTCGCCTATTTTTATTCCAACGATCCTGTCATTATGTCTTATTTTCTGGGCTAGGGCTTCGAATGAGAGGACGAATAATAAAGGGGACAACGGGCATCCCTGTCGGGTTCCGTTTGTTATATCAAATGTATTTGACAGGACTCCGTTAGCGCTCACCCTTGCGTTCGGATTGGAATACAATGAAAACACCATTCTCAGAAAAGGTTCACCAAAATTCATCTTAGTCATTACTTGTCTGAGATAGAGCCAATCCACCCTATCAAAAGCCTTTTCGGCATCTGTTGAAAAGAGTGAAAGTGGACGTGCGTTATGTTTGGCGTAATTAATTATGTGTTGTATTCTAATAGTGTTATCTTTGGCCTCGCGACCAGGAACGAAGCCTACCTGATCAGTAGATATTAACTTTGGGAGGTATTTATTTAGTCTGTTGGCCAGTATTTTTGCTAAGATTTTGACGTCTGTATTTAACAGGGATATTGGGCGGAAATTACTTGGAGTGTTTGGTAATTTGCCCGGTTTGGGAAGAACAGAGATGTGAGCTTCTAGCATCTGGCGGGGTAATGTTTCGGTATTAGATAGCTCATTAAAAAGAGTAAGAAGGTGTGGGACCAGTAGAGATTTATAATTTTTATAATATTTTGGGGTAAAACCATCTGGTCCCGGGCATTTTCCCGTTGGTATTTCTCCTATTGCTTTTATTATTTCTATATCTGTAATTGGTACATCCAGGGTTGAGGATTCATCCTCGGTGAGTGATTCAAGAGGTAAGTTTTCTAAATATTTTGTTATCAATGATTGTTTAGTGTTGTTTTGATGGCCCTTATCAGTGTTTAAGGTGTTGTTTAAGTTATATAGTGAGTGGTAGTATTGGCGAAATGTATTCGCTATACCTTTGCTGTCTTTTATCTCTGTGGAATCATTTGTTTTAAGAGAGCTTACAAAGGTTTTGTATTTTTTCCGTTTAATGGATCGAGCTAACACCTTACCGGGTTTATTGCCCTCGTCATAATAGAGCTGTCGGAGGTATAATGCCTGTCTTTGTGAGTCAATCGTGATAAGTTCACCTAGTTCTTTCCTAGCGTGGGTTAGTGATGCCATAAGTGATAAATTTTGTGGGTCTGCTTTGTGTTTTTGTTCTAAGTGGTGTATTGAGGAGTGTAGGCCTTCATAGTGGGCTCTTTTATCTATCATTTTTTTTGCTCTTATTTTAATTAGCTCTCCCCGTATGACACACTTATGTGCTTCCCAGTTGTTTGTGCTGGACGTGTCCGTGTGTGCGTTAAGAGAAAAAAATTCAGTTATAGCTTTGCCTACATTCTCATTCGTGATTGGGTCTAGTAGTAGGTGGTCATCCATTTTCCAGATAAAGTCAATAAGAGGGGAGTCAGGCCAAACTACGGTGCACGAAACTGGGGCATGGTCAGTCCAGGAGATGGTACCTATGTCACACTTTGGTTTGGGTTTTGTAGCCACAGTGCAGCATCAGAGGCCAGAACAATTAGGCATGTACAAATGCCTGAAATATTAGGTATTGTTGCAGCCGCTGCTGTAGCAGTGGCCAGAAAAATTGATGTTTGTTTGACAGTTAGAAAGTGCCCTAAAACATTGCAGCTTGAACCCTAGTTGTTGGCGGATAAGTCACGCAAGTCATCCGGCATTCGAAGATAAAATACAGCAGCGTGTGTACCATTTGTAGCCCAAGGCAGCTCATCTCATCAGGCCTTTTTTACTCTAATGTATCGCACAATCTCAGTCCCTTCGGGATCCATCCCTCATTCATTTTAATAAAGGTGAGATAATCAAGACTTTTTTTACCTAGGTGACTTCTCTTCTCAGTGACAATACCTCCTGCTGCACTGAAGGTCCTTTCTGACAGGACACTTGAAGCGGGGCAGGCCAGAAGTTCGATTGCAAATTGGGATAGCTCAGGCCACAGGTCAAGCCTGCACACCCAGTAGTCAAGGGGTCCATCGCTCCTCAGAGTGTCGAGATCCGCAGTTAATGCGAGGTAGTCTGCTACCTGTCGGTTGAGTCTTTCTCTGAGGCTGGATCCCGAAGGGCTGTGGCGATGCATAGGAGTTAAAAAGGTCCGCATGTCCTCCATCAACAACAGGTCTGGAAAGCGTCCTGTCCTTGCCGGCGTGGTCGTGGGAGGAGGAGGATTACTTTCATCTCTTCCCCTGTTAGATTCCCGTTGTGCTGTGACATCACCCTTATACGCTGTGTAAAGCATACTTTTTAATTTATTTTTGAACTGCTCCATCCTTTCCCGACTTGCAGGAATTTGGTAACATTTCAGTCACTTTATGCTTATACCAGGGGTCTAGTAGCGTGGACACCCAGTACAGGTCATTCTCCTTCAGCTTTTTTATACGAGGGTCCCTCAACAGGCACGACAGCATGAAAGACCCCATTTGCACAAGGTTGGATGCCGATCTAATCATGTCCCGTTCCTCGTCCTCACTGATCTCACTGAAGGTATCTTCTTCCCTCCAGCCACGTACAACACCACGGGTACCAGATAGGTGACAACAACAAGCACCCTGGGATGCCTGTTGTGCTTGGTCTTCCTCCTCCTCCTCAAAGCCACATTCCTCCTCTGACTCCTCTTCCTCACAATCCTCTTCCTGCGTTGCCACAGGTCCAGCAAGCGATGCTGATAAGGCTGTTTCTGGTGGTGATGGTGACCACAACTCTTCACGCTCATCTACGGCCTGATCCAGCACTCTTCGCAGGGCACGCTCCAGGAAGAAAACAAATGGTATGATGTCGCTGATGGTGCCTTCGGTGCGACTGACTAGGTTTGTCACCTCCTCAAAAGGACGCATAAGCCTACAGGCATTGCGCATGAGCGTCCAGTAACGTGGCAAAAAATTCCCCAGCTCCCCAGAGGCTGTCCTAGCACCCCAGTCATACAAATACTCGTTAACAGCTTTTTCTTGTTGTAGCAGGCAGTCGAACATTAGGAGTGCTGATTTCCAACGTGTCGGGCTGTCGCAAATCAAGCGCCTCACTGGCAGGTTGTTTCACTGCTGGATATCTGACAAGTGCGCCATGGCCGTGTAGGAACGCCTGAAATGGCCACACACCTTCCTGGCCTGCTTCAGGACGTCCTGTAAGCCTGGGTACTTATGCACAAAGCGTTATACAATCAGATTACACACATGTGCCATGCACGGCACATGTGTCAACTTGCCCAATTTCAATGCCGCCACCAAATTACTTCCATTGTCAGAAACAACTTTGCCAATCTCCAGTTCGTGCGGAGTCAGCCACTGATCCACCTGTGCGTTCAGGGCGGACAGGAGTGCTGGTGCGGTGTGACTCTCTGCTTTCAGGCAAGTCAACCCCAAGACGGCGTGACACTGCCGTATCCGGGATGTTGAATAGTACCTGGGGAGCTGGGGGGTGCCGTTGATGTGGAGCAAGACGCAGCAGCAGAAGAGGACTCAGCCGAGGAAGAGGTTATGGAAGAGGATGGAGTAGG